>NC_142797.1:69061238-69181238 GCF_049724085.1 Artemia sp. Qi Xiang Cuo | reverse complement strand
TGATACAAAAGTGCTCAACTGGCTTATTTTGAACTCTGAAAAGTTACATGAGATATTTGGCAATGTTTTCAAAGTGCTACATCACATTTTCATGTTTTTAAAGCGTTTAAATAGTATTACGAAAAGTCATTGAGAAGCTGAGTTCGTATTTCAAATGATACGGTAGCATATCAAAATAACTCAAATGTTAAGAAAAAAAAGTGAGACAATTTTCCGCGTGAGGCTTTGATCATTAAAAATAACTATACTGTCTTTTTAAGTAACTGAAAAGTTAAACCAGTGCAGCGTGACTTGTTGCATGTGAATTTAGTTGCCAAAATGGACATTTATCTTATATTTAGGCCAAATGGAAGCTGATTAATAACAACACTTTTTATTTACATTCAGCCGAACAATAATATTTTATTGTTTTGTTTGTCAGTGTTGACAGTTCAGAAAGTTGAGCCAGAGTCAGTTTAAGCCATTCATCAAAGCAGATTTTAGAAATTTACTTTGAATTTTCTTAGAGAAAAACAAAGACATTAAATATGATTAGACATTATAAGTTAATTAGACATTATATATAATTAGACATTAAATTAAAACAAATTGAAGACATTAAATATAGGTAGAATTTCCAATTTTCAAGTTCAGTGGCATATTAGACCAAGTCCAATTAAACAATCGACCGAAAATACTAAAATTATATCAGTATGGAATTTCTTGATTTTTGAGAAAATATTAGTAAGGTCTTATTAAAGTTGACTACAATAAATCTGATTTTACATAGATTATTCAGGTAGGGTATTAGTAAAATTGACTTCAATAACTCACAAGAGAAAAAATACCTACAATCGGACAGATTCAGACACGAAAACATGAAAACATCCACTCGGACACACAGGCATAGTGAGAACGAAAGTAAAACACATACAATCACTAAGAGTCAGAAAGGGAAAAAGGCAAACACCCGCTCAGACACAGAGTCAAAGAGAGTGAGAGAGACAAAAACACACAAAAACAAATAAATTCTGACATTCAAACACACAAAGACATGCACTGGGACATGCATACACCCACCCAGAAATAAAGTCAAAGAGAGTGAGAGAGACGAAAAACATACAAGCACATAGATTCAGATATGCGAACTGACAAACATTGGCACTGGGACATGCAAACACACTCAGACACACAGGCCTAGAGAGGGATAGAGCTAAAAAGGCATACAAATACATAGATTCAGACATAAAAACAGACAAAGAAAGGCACTAGGAAAAGCAAACACCTGCTCAGACACATTGGCTTAGAGAGTGAGAAGGACAAAAACATACACAAACGCATAGATTCAGACATGCAAACCGACAAAGACAGACACTGTGACATGAAAACACCCGCCCAGACACGCAGGCTTAGAGAGGGAGGGAGACCAAAACGCATACAAATAAAGAGATTCAGACAAATAAACTTACAAAGACAGGCACTGGGACATAAGAAACAACTATCCAGCACACAGGCAGAGAGAGTTAGATAGACTAACACGTATACAAACACATAACTTCGGAACTGCAAACTAACAATGATAGCCATGGGGACATGTAAATACCCACCCAGACACAGGAAATGAGAGTAAGTGACAAAATCGCATACAGATACGAAGATTCACACAAACGAACCGACAAACACAAGCCCTAGGACAAAGACAAGCCCGCCCAGACATACAGGCTTAGAGATTGAGAGAGACAAAAACGCATACAAACACATAAATTCAGACATGCAAATCAACAAAGACAAGCATGGGGACAACAAACGCCTACTCAGAAACACGGGCAAAGAGAGTGAGAGAGAAGAGAGAGAGAGAGAGAGAGAGAGAGAGAGAGAGAGAGAGAGAAAAACGCATACAAATGTATAGATTTAGACACAAAAATCGACAAAGACAAGCACTGGGAAAGGCAGACACCCGCCCAGACACCCAGGCAAAGAGAGCAAGAGACACAAAAACATATACAAATACATCGATTCAGACATACAAACCAACAAAGACAGGCACTGGGACAAGTAAACTCCCGGCCAGACATACAGGCTAAGATTTGAGAGAGACAAAAAACACATAGAAATATATAGATTCAGGCCTACAAACCGACAAATACAGGTACTGGGACAAGCAAACACCCATCCAGAAGCACAAGTAAAGGGAGCGAGAGAGACAAAACACATACAAATATATAGATTCAGACATACAAACCGACAAAAAAAAACCTAAGTCCAGGTAAAAAACCTGCCTAGACACACAGAAAAAGAGAGTGAGTGACAAAAATGCATACAAATACATAGATTCACACAAACAAACCTACAGAGACAAGCAATAGGACAAGGAAACACCCATCCAGACAAACAGACTAAGAGAATGAGAGAGAGAAAAACACAGACACACAAATAAAGAGAGTGAGAGACAAAAAATGCATACAAACAAATAGTTTCAGACATACAAAAAGACAAAAACATGCGCTGGGAGAAGCAAACATCCACCCAGACCTACAGTTAAATAGAGTGAGAGTAACAAAAACACAAACAAATGCATAGATTAAGACATACAAACTGACAAAGACCGGCACCGGAAGAAGCAAAAACCTGCCCAGACACCCAGGTAAAGAGAGACATGGAAAAATTTAGGTTCATTTAGGTCCACTTAGAGTGACGCAATGTTCTAAGTGAACCTAAGTTAACCTAAATTTTTGCATATCTCTCTCACTGTGAGTCAGTGTCTGAGCGGGCGTGATATATTTGTATGTGTTTTTGTCTCTCTCACTCTCCTTGCCTGTGTGTCTGGGCGGGTGTTTGCTTGTTCCGGTGTCTGCCCTTGTCTGTTTTTATATCTGAATCTATTTGTTTCTGTTTTTTTTTTGTCTCTCTTACTCTCTTTGCCTGTGTGTCTGGGTAGGTAGTTTCTTCTTCCAGTGTTTCTCTTTGTCGATTTGTATGTCTGAATTTTATATATGTGTGTGTGTTTTTTGTCTCTCTTACTCTCTTTGCCTCTGTGTCTGGACGGGTCTTTGCCTGTCCCAGTGCCTATTTTTGTCGGTTTGTATGTCTGAATCTATGTATTTTTATGTGTTTTTGTGTCTGTCACTCTCTTTGCATTTGTGTCTGGGTGGATGTTTGCTTATCCCACTGCCTGTGTTTGTAGGTTTTTATGTCTGAATCTATGTATTTGTATATGTTTTTATTACTCTCACTCTATTTGCCTGTGTGTCTGGGCGGGTGTTTGCTTCTCCAAGCGCCTGTCTTTGTCTGTTTGTATATCTAAATCTAAGTGTTTTTATGCGTTTTTTGTCTCAAACCCTCTTTATCTGTGTGTCTGTGTTGCTGTTTGCTTGTCCCAGTGCCTGTTTTTGTATGTTTGTATGTCGGAATGTAAATATTTGTATGTGTTTTTTGTCTCTCTCCCTCTCTTTTTCTGTGTGTGTCAGGGTGGTGTTTGCTTTTCAAAGTGGCTGTCTTTGTCGGTTCCTATGTCTGACTCTATTTATTTGAATGTGTTTTTGTCTCTCTCACTCTCGTTGCCTGTGTTTTCTGGGCCGGTCTTTGCTTGTCCCACTGCCTTTCTTTGTCTTTTTATATGTCCGAATATATATTTGTATGTGTTGTTGTCTCTCTTACTCTCTTTGCCTGTGTGTCTGGGCAGGTGTTTGTTTGTCCAACTGTCTGTCTTTGTTGGTTTGTATGTTTGAACGCATATATTTGTATGTGTTTTTGTCTCTCTTACTCTCTTTACATGTTTGTCTGGGTGGGTGTTTGCTTTTACCAATGTGTGTCTTTGTCAGTTTGTATCTCTGAGTCTATTAATTTGTATGTGTTATTGTTTCTCTCACTCTATTTGCCTCTATGCCTGGGAGGGTGTGTACTTCTCCCAACGCCTGTCTTTGTCCCTTTGTATGCATGAATCGATTTGTTTTTAAGTGTTATTGTGTCTAACTCTCTTTATCTGTTTGTCAGCGTTTGTGTTTGCTTGTCCCAGTGCCTGTCTTTGTATGTTTGTATGTCTGAATCTATGTATTTGTATGTGATTTTGTCTCTCTTAATCTCTTGTCCTGTGTGTTTGGGCAGGTGTTTACCTGTCCCAGGGTGTGTCTATTTCGGCGTGTATGTCTGAATCTATATATTTATATGTGCTTTGTCTCTCTCACTCTCTTTGCCTGTGTGTCTGTGCGGGTGTTTGCTTCTCCCAGTTCATGTCTTTGTTGGTTTTTATGTCTGAATCGATATATTTTTATGTATTTTTTGTCTCTCTCAATCTTTGTGCCTGTGTGTTTGGGCGGGTGTTTGCTTGTCCCAGTGCTTGTCGTTGTCGGTTTGTATGTCTGAATCTATGTATTTGCATGTGTTTTTTCTCTCTAACTCTCTTTGCCTGTATGTCTGGGTAGGTGTTTACCATTCCCCGGATTTGTCTTCGTCGGTTTGTTTGTCTGAATCTATATATTTGTATGCGTTTTTTGTCTCTTTCACACTCTTTACCTGTGCCTCTGGGCGGGTCTTTGTTTGTCCCAGTGCCTGTCTTTGTGGGTTTGTATTTCTGAATCTAAATATTTGTAAGTGTTTCTGTCTCTCTCACTCTCTTCGCCTTTGAGTCTGGGTGGGTGTTTACTTGTCCCACTGCCTGTCTTTGTCAGTTTGTTTGTCTGAATCTATATATGTGTATGTGTTTTTGTCTCTCTCACTCTCTTTGACTGTGTGTCTAGGTGGGTGTCTGCATGTCCCAGTGACCATCTTTGTTGGTTTGTATGTCTGAATCTATGTATTTGAATGTTTTTTGGTCTCTCTTCCTCTCTTTGCCAGTGTATCTGGACGGGTGTTTGCCTGCCCCAGTGCTTATCTTTGTCGGTTTGTATTCCTGAATCTATCAATTATTTTTATGTTTTTTTTTTGTTTTTTTTTATTCCAATATTCATGGCACCAGGTACTTTAAAGTATCTGATATGCCGCTATTTATTTACCTCTTTCAATGGCCTCGAGGTTTTAAATGTCTATTGAACCTTCTTTTGAAGGTGTCAACAGAGGGATTTGCAGAGATAATATCCCCAGGATAAACGTTCCAAATAGAAGTGCAACGCCGGATGAAGCTGTTCCTCAAGTACTTTGTTTTTGGCGTATCCTCCTTTAGATATATGGACCGAGCTGTGCGCCTTCGTGTCTGCCTTGTCGGCTGGAGAAAGGGGGGCACAATTCGAGAGAACTCGTCTGAGGGAGGTGAATTCATGTACTTGTAGAAAGCAGCCATCGACGCTACATCAAACCTTTCATTTAGAAGCTTGAGAAATTCTTGTATAGAGGCGCAGCCCGCCCTATTTACCCTATTCTGGATCTTCTGAAGTGGAGCCAACAGCGTTTTCGGAGCACCAGCAAATAGCGGGCATCCATATTCAGCTATGGGTCTGATGCAAGACTTGTAGAGTGGGATAATCGAGCGAGAAGGGTTTTGCAGCGAAGAGTAACTCCCAGCTTTCTTGCGCAGGAGGTTCTCAACCGATCAAGGTGGTTTTTCCAAGAGAGATCTGTAGAGAAATGAATCCCCAGTACACGAAGCTCGTCGACTCTCTTTATAGCGTCATTTTTGAATAAAACTGGGGTGTTCACGTGGCACCTTTGATCGGGTAATTAGAAGCTCCTTTGTTTTCGACGCATTGAAGTTGATCATCCATGCATCAGACCACTTTTCAATTTTAAAAAGATCCATCTGTAGGGAAAGGGAGGTTTGTGTTGGGTCTTCGTGTTTAGGGACGGCTGAGTGTGTCGTGGTATCGTCGGCAAAGTGATGCAGATGGTTTGCGAGGTTGTCTCCCATGTCGTTTATGTACTGTAGATAAGGAAGAGCGTAGGTCCCAAGACACTGCCCTGGGGTACCCCTGCTTTCACTAGATATTCGCGGGAAAGAAACCCGTGAAGAACAACCCGCAGTGAACGATCGGAAAGAAAGCTCTCAATCAATTTTAACAGACATCCACGAACACCATACACATAGAGTTTCTTTAGCAAGCCACGGTGCCATACTCTGTCAAAAGCTTTCGCAATGTCGAAGGATAGTAACCTGATATTGTATCCCATTGCCAGTAGTTCTATCCACTCCTGATACTGGGCCACTAGGCAGTCTAATGTTGAGCGTTTCCGGCGGAATCCATATTGGCGATCGCCTAGAAGGTCATTTGATTCCAGGTACTGATGAAGTGTTTTATTGGAGACACTGTCGTAGACTTTGCCAACACAGGAGAGAAGGCTAATAGGCCTGTAGGAGCCCACGCTCGTTGGATCGCCTTCTGGCCTCAGAGTAGGTATAACATGGGTGGACTTCCGTGTTCGTGGGAAGGTTCCGGAGCAAAAGCACAGCCGGAAAAGCAATGACAAGAGTCCAGATAGTTTGGCACTGTAGGACTTGGGAGAACATTGGGTATGTTGTCAGGACCCGTGGCTTTGGTCACATCCAGATGCTGCAGAATGCAAAGGATTTTGGGAGCAGAAAAATTTACGCGTTCCAGGACAGTGTCGGTTCGGTTGGAGAATTTTGGCACTTCTCTACAGTCATTGTCTAGATTCGAGAATTCGGCAAAAGCCTTAGCAAGAGCTTCAGCCTTTGCCTGTGGATCTTGTACCACTGTCCCGTTACTCTGGAGAGAAGGAATTGCGGTCCCCTTGGATGACGGTAAAGCTTCCTTGACAATTTTCCACCAACTCTTTACCGAAGCAAGTTGAATCTTGGTGGTGAATTTCTCCTTATACTGAATCCGGGACTGCCGAATCGCTCGAACTGCATCTTTGCGTGCATTTATGCATGTAATTCTGTCCTCTTCTCTCTTCGAAATTAGCCATCGCTTGTCTGCCTTTTGCTTTGCTCGGATTGTCTTCTTACATTAGGCGTTGAACCAAGGTTTGTCCTTACTGGACACCTGGATCCGCTTTGAAGGGATATACTTTTCTACAGAGTCAACTATGGCCTGCTGGTACTTATCTGCAGCTTTCTCTGGGCCTTCCAGGAGGAAGGCTCTCCACTGCTGAGAAAAAATAGTGTTTCTCAAACCGTCCCAATCATCTTTTTGTATAGCCAGATTGTTCGTTCATGCTTTACTGGAGACGGAATACGTAGGTTTCCACGTGCAACGACGGCAACGTGGTCACTGGTGAAAGCATGAGCGTCTACCTTAAAGGAGTCAGGGTGATCTGTAAGAAATAGGTCAAGACGAGATGATCCGTTTGGGCCGTGACACGTTTCAAAATCGACAAGTTGTTCCAGCCCGTAAAAGAGAGATAGATCATACAAGTCCGACCCTTCCCTATCAGTATTTTTACTGCGAAGCCACACGCTATGATGGACGTTGAAGTCTCCATGAAGGATAATGGCAGACTGAACGTACTTGCCCCGAATATATTCAAGGGAGGTTTCAAGGTAGCTGGTAATCTGGTAAGTTGGAGGGTTATACACGGTACCGACAATCACGGATTTATTTGGGAGGGTCACCCTGACCCACAGAGCTTCTTTGCCTGCTGACTCTGGTATGTTCAGGCATTAATAAGGTATATGGCTCCGTATATAAACAGCGACACCTCCTCCTCCGTATTTAGCGTCGTCAGTACGCTCTCGATCCCGCCTGAGGATCGTGTATCCCTGTATGGCAACCTCACTGCTCTGAATTTCTTGGTTTAGATTGGTCTCAGTGATGCACATGATAGATGGCTTGACCGAGTTCACTAAATGTAGGAACTGGTCAAACTTAGATCTGAGACATCGTACATTACAGTGGGCTACCGTAAACAGGTCCGTTTGGATGGTTGGTCGACGTGCTATAGGTCGTCGTCAAAATGGCTGTTTGGTCCGAGGCTTTTTGTTGTTAATCATAACCAGGTAAAAGAAGCTTTGCCAGGTGGTTAGCCCGACAAAGCCCATAAATCCATTGCCATGCATCATTAGACGGGGAACGGTGCCACCTGCCACGCACCTAATTACCGTATCTTCAACATGGAGGTGGTACCCCATAATGGGTTTGGATTCGGCACAAGTGCCTCCCACCATTAAAAACCTCTAAAAACCTCTCTCACTCTCTTTGCCTGTGTGTCTGGGCGGGTGTTTTGTTTTCCCCATGCCTGTTTTTATCGATTTGCTTGTCTGATTTTATGTGTTTGTATGTGTTTTTTGTCACTCTCACTCTCTTTGCCGGTGTGTCTGGGCAGATGTTTGCTCGTCCCACTGCCTGTCTTTGTCGGTTTTTGTATCCGAGACTTTATATTTGTATGTGTTTTTTTTTTATCTTTCTCACTCTCTTTGTCTGTGTGTGTCTGGGTGGGTGTTTGCTTGTCCCAGTGGCTTTATTTGTTGGTTTGTATGTCTGAATCTATTTATTTGTATGTGTTTTTTTATCTCCTTTAATCTCTTTGCCTGTGTGCCAGGGCAGGTGTTTGCTTGTCCCAGTAACTGTCTTTGTCAGTTTGTATGTCTAAAACTATATATAATTAGGTGTTTTTGTCTCTCTCACTCTCTTTTCCTGTGTGTCCGGGTCAGTGTTTGCTTTTCCCACTGCCTGTCTTCGTCAGTTTGTATGTCTGAATCTATGTATTTATATGTGTTTTTGTTTGTCCTACTCTATGTTCCTTTGTGTCTGGGCGGGCGTTTGGTTCTCTCAGCTTCTGTCTTTGTCGGCTCTTGTATCTCAATCTATGTGTTTGTAAGCATTGTTTGTCTCTCACACTCTTTATCTGTATGTTTTTGCTGGTGTTTGCTTGTCCCAGTGCTTGTCTTTTTATGTTTGTATGTCTAAATCTATGTATTCGTATGTGTTTTTATCTCTCTTACTCTCTTTGCCTGCATGTCATGGCAGATATTTGCTTCTCTTAGTGCATGTCTTTGTTGGTTTGTATGTCTGGAACTATATATTTGTATGTGTATTTGTCTCTCTCAATATTTGTGCCTTTGTTTCTGGGCGGGTGTTTTCCTGTCCCATTGCTTTTCCAGGTCGGTTTGTATTTCTGAATCTATGTGTTTGTATACGTTTTTGTCTCTCTCTCTCTCTCTCTCTCTCTCTCTCTCTCTCTCTCTCTCTCTCTCTCTCTCTCTTACTCTCTTTGCCTGTATGTCTGGTCAGGTAATCGTGGTCCCCATGCCTGTTTTGTCGGTTTGCTTGTCTTAATTTATGTGTTTTCTCTCTCTCTCTCTCTCTCTCTCTCTCTCTCTCTCTCTCTCTCTCTCTTTCTGTCTCTCTCTCTCTCTTTGCCTGTGTGTCTGAGCAGGTGTTAACCTGTCTTCATTTTTTTCTTTGGCGGTTTATATGTCTGAATCTATATATTTGTATGTATTTTATGCCTCTCTAACTCTCTTTACCTGTGTGTCTGGGCGGGTGTTTGTTTGTCCCACTGCCTGTCTTTGACGGTTTGTATCTCTGAATCTATGTATTTGTATGTGTTTTTGTCTCTCTCTTACTCTCTAAGCATGTGTGTCTAGGCAGGTGTTTGCATGTCCCAGTGTATGTCTTTGTCGGTTTATATATGACTGAATCTATGTATTTGTGTGTGGTTTTTTCTCTCTCACTCTCTTTGCCTGTGTGTCTTGGTGTTTTTCTGCCTGTTGCAGGGCCTGTCATAGTTGGTTTGTATGTCTGAATCTATATATTTGCATATATTTTTGTCTCTTTTACTCTCGTTGCCTGTGTGTCTTGGCGGGTGTTTGCGTATCCCAGTGCTTGTCTTTGTCGCTTTGCATGTCTGAATTAATGTTTTTGTAATTTTTTCGTCTTTCTCACTCTCTAACCCTGTTTCTCTAGGTGGTTGATTGCTTGTCTTAGTGCCTGTATTTGTCGGTTTGTTCGTTTGAATCTATGTATTTGCATGCGTTTTGTCTCTCAGTCTCTTTTCCTGTGTGTCTGGATGGGTGTTTGCATGTCCCCAAGCCTGTCTTTGTCGGTTTGCATGTCCGAATTTATGTGTTTGTATTCCTTTGTGTCAGTCTCACTCTCTTTACCTTTGTGTCTGGGTAGGTGTTTGCATGTCCCAGTGCCTTTCTTTGTCAGTTTTTTTGTCTTAGTCTATGTATTTGCATGCGTTTTTGTTTCTCACTCTCTTTTCCTGTGTGTCTGGATGGGTGTTTGCATGTCCCCAAGCCTGTCTTTGTCGGTTAGCATGTCTGAATTTATGGGTTTGTATTCCTTTGTGTCATTCTCACTCTCTTTACCTTTGTGTCTGGGTAGGTGTTTGCATTTCCCATTGCCTGACTTTGCCAGTTTGCATTTCTGAATCTATGTGTTGTATGCGTGTTTGTCTTCTCACTCTCTACGCCTATGTGTCTAGGCAGATGTTTGCTTGTCCTATTGCCTTTCTTTGTCGGTTTGTATGTCTGAATCTATGTATTTGTATACGTTTTTGTCTCTCTTACAGTCTTTGCCTGTGTGTCTGGGCGGTTGTTTGTATCTCCCATTACCTGTCATTGTCGGTTTGCATTTCTGAATCCATGTATATGTATTCGTTTCTATCTCTCTCACTCTCTAAGGCAGATGTGTCTGGGCGGATGTTTGCATGTCCCAGTGCATGTCTTTGTCGTTTTTTATGTCTGAATCTATGTATTTATATTTCTTTTTTGTCTTTATCACACACTAAACCAGTTTGTCTGGGGGGGGGGGGCATTTGCTTGTCTCAGTGCCTGTCTTTGTCGGCTTAAATATCTAAATCTATGTGTATGTGCTTTTTTGCCTCTCTCACTCTCTTTGACTGTTTGTATAGGTGGATGTTTGCATGTCCCAGTGCCTGTCTTAGTCGGTTCGCATGTTTTAATTTATGTGTTTTTATGCGTTTTTGTCTCTCTTAATCTCTTTACCTGTGCATTTGATCGGGTGTTTGCTTGTCCTTACGCCTGTATTTATCAGTTTTTATTTCTAAATCTATGTATTTGTATGCATTTTTGTCTCTCTCACTCCCTTTGCTTCTGTGTCTTGGCAAGTGTTTACCTGTCCCCGGGTTTGTCTTTGTCAGTTTGTATGTCTTAATCTATATTTGTATGTATCTTATGTCTCTCTCACTCTCTTTACCTGTGTGTCTGGGCGGGTGTTTGCTTGTCCCAGTGCCTTTCTCTGTTGGTTTGTTTGTCTGAATTAGAATATTTGTATGTGTTTTTTTCTCTCTCTCTCTCTTTGCCTGTATGTCTTGGCGGGTTTCTGCTTGTCCTAGTGACTGTCTTTGTCGGTTTGTATGTCTGAATCTATGTATTTGTATGTATTTTTGTCTCTCTCTGACTGTCTAAGCATGTGTGTCTTGGCAGGCGTTTGCATGTTCCAGTACATCTCTTTGTCGGTTCGTATGTCTGAATCTATGTATTTGTGTTTTTTTTGTCTCTCTCAATCTCTTTGCCTTTGTGCCTGGGTAGTTTTATGCATGTCCCAGTGCCTTTCATTGTTGGATTTTATGTCTGAATCTATGTATTTGTATGCGTTTTTGTCTCTCTTACTCTCTTTGCCTGTGTGTATCGGTGGGTGTTTGCTTGTCCCAGTGCTTGTCTTTGTCCGTTTGTATGTCTTAATATATATTTGTATGTGTCTTATGTCTCCCTCACTCTCTTTACCTGTGTGTCTGGGCGGATGTTTGCTTGTCCCAGTGCATTTCTTTGTCGGTTTGAATGTCTCAATTATGTATCTCTATGTCATTTCTTGTCTCTCTCACTCTCTTTTTCTGTGTGTGTCAGGCTGGTGTTTGCTTTTCAAAGTGGCTGTCTTTGTCGGTTCCTATGTCTGACTCTATATATTTGAATGTGTTTTTGTCTCTCTCACTCTCTTTGCCTGTACGTCTGGACCGGTGTTTGTTTGTCCCAATGCCTTTCTTTGCCGGTTTGTATGTCTGAACGTATATTTTCGTATGTGTTTTTTCTCTCTCGCTCTCTTTGCATGTGTGTTTGCTTATCCCACTGCCTGTCTTTGTCAGTTTATATGTCTGAATCTATATATTTGTATGTTTTTTTGTCTCTCTTACTCTCTTTGCCTGTGTGTCTGGGTAGGTCTTTGCTTGTCCCACTGCCTGTCTCTGTTTGTTTGTATTTCTGAACGAATATATTTTTATATGTTTTTGTGTCTCTCACTCTCTTTGCCTGTGTGTCTGGGTGGGTGTTTGCTTCTCCTAGTGCATGTCTTTGTTTGTTTGAATGTCTGAATCTTTATATTTGTATGTGTTTTTTTCTCCCTCAATCTCTGTTCCTGTGTGTCTTGGCGGGTCTTTGCTTGTCCCAATGCCTGTCTTTGTCAGTTTGTATGTCTGAATTTATGTATTTGTATATTTTTTCTCTCTTTCATTCTCATTTCTGTGTGTCTGGGCAGGTGTTTATCTGTCTCCAGGTTTGTCTTTGTCGGTGTGTATTTCTGAATCTATATATTTGTATGTGTTGTTGTCTCGCTTACTCTGTTTGCCTCTGTGTCTGGGCAGGTGTTTGTTTGTCCAACTGTCTGTCTTTGTCGGTTTGTATGCCTGAACGCATATATTTGTATGTGTTTTTGTCTCTCGCACTATCTTTACATTTTTATCTGGGTGGGTATTATGCTTTCACCACTGCCTGTCTTCGTCAGTTTGTATGTCTGAATCTATTAATTTGTATGTGTTTCTGTTTCTCTCACTCTATTTGCCTCTGTGTCTGGGAAGGTGTTTGCTTGTCTCAGTGCCTGTCTTTGTCGGCTTAAATATCTAAATCTATGTGTATGTGTTTTTTTGCCTCTCTCACTCTCTTTGCCTCTGTGTCTGGGTGGATGTTTGCATGTCCCAGTGCATGTCTTTGTCGGTTCGCATGTTTTAATTTATGTATTTTATGCGTTTTTGTCTCTCTGAATCTCTTTGCCTGTGTGTTTGATTGGGTGTTTGCTTGTCCTTACGCCTGTATTTGTCAGTTTTTATTTCTAAATCTATGTATTTGTATGCATTTTTGTCTCTCTCACTCCCTTTGCTTTTGTGTCTTGGCGAGTGTTTACCTGTCCCCGGGTTTGTCTTTGTTGGTTGGTATGTATAAATCTCTATATTTGTATGTGTCTTGTCTCTCTCACTCTCTTTACCTGTGTGTCTGGGCGGGTATTTGCTTGTCCCAGTGCCTTTCTTTGTTGGTTTGTATGTCTGAATCTAAGTATTTGCATGCGTTTTTGTCACTCTCACCCTCCTTGCCTGTATTTCTTGAAGGGTTTTTGCATGTCCCAGTGCCTGTCTTTGTCGGTTTGCATGTCTGAAACTATGTATTTGTATGTATTTTTGTCTTTCTCTGACTCTCTAAGTATGTGTGTCTTTGGCAGGCGTTTGCATGTTCCAGTACATGTCTTTGTCGGTTCGTATGTCTGAATCTATGTATTTGTGTGTGTTTTTGTCTCTCTAAATATCTTTGCCTGTGTGCCTGGGCAGTTGTATGACTGTCCCAGTGCCTTTCAGTGTTGGATTTTATGTCTGAATCTATGTATTTGTATGCCTTTTTGTCTCTCTTACTCTCTTTGCCTGTGTGTATGGGTGGGTATTTGCTTTTCCAAGTGCTTGTCTTTGTCCGTTTGTATGTCTTAATATATATTTGTATGTGTCTTATGTCTCTCACTCTCTTTACCTGTGTGTCTGGGCGGATGTTTGCTTGTCCCAGTGCCTTTCTTTGTCGGTTTGTATGTCTGAATCTAAATATTTGTATGTGTTTTTTGTTTCTCTCACTCTCTTTTTCTGTGTGTGTAAGGCTGGTGTTTGCTTTTCAAAGTGGCTGTCTTTGTCGGTTCCTATGTATGACTCTATACATTTGAATGTATTTTTGTCTCTCTCATTCTCTTTGCCTGCATGCCTGGACCGATGTTTGTTTGTCCCAATGCCTTGCTTTGTCGGTTTGTGTGTCTGAACGTATATTTTCGTATGTTTTTTTGTCTCTCTCACTTTCTTTGCCTGTGTGTTTGGGCAGGTGTTTGCTTATCCCACTGCCTGTCTTTGTCAGTTTATATGTCTGAATCTATATATTTGTATGTATTTTTGTCTCTCTTACTCTCTTTGCCTGTGTGTCTGGGTAGGTCTTTGCTTCTCCCACTGCCTGTCTCTGTTTGTTTGTATGTCTGAACAAATATATTTTTATGTGTTTTTGTGTCTCTCACTCTCTTTGCCTGTGTGTCTGGGTGGGTGTTTGCTTCTCCTAGTCCAAGTCTTTGTTTGTTTGAATGTCTGAATCTTTATATTTGTATGTGTTTTTTTCTCCCTCAATCTCTGTTCCTGTGTGTCTTGGCGGGTGTTTGCTTGTCCCAATGCCTGTCTTTGTCAGTTTGTATGTCTGAATTTATGTATTTGTATATTTTTTCTCTCTTTCATTCTCATTTCTGTGTGTCTGGGCAGGTGTTTATCTGTCTCCAGGTTTGTCTTTGTCGGTGTGTATTTCTGAATCTATATATTTGTATGTGTTGTTGTCTCTCTTACTCTGTTTGCCTCTGTGTCTGGGCAGGTGTTTGTTTGTCCAACTGTCTGTCTTTGTCGGTTTGTATGCCTGAACACATATATTTGTATGTGTTTTTGTCTCTCTTACTCTCTTTACATTTTTATCTGGGTGGGTATTTGCTTTCACCACTGCCTGTCTTTGTCAGTTTGTATGTCTGAATCTATGAATTTGTATGTGTTTCTGTTTCTCTCACTCTATTTGCCTCTATGTCTGGGAGGGTGTTTACTTCTCCCAACGCCTGTCTTTGTCCGTTTGTATGTATGAATCGATTTGTTTGTAAGTGTTATTGTTTCTAACTCTCTTTATCTGTTTGTCAGTGTTTGTGTTTGCTTGTCCCAGAGCCTGTCTTTGTATGTTTGTATGTCTGAATCTATGTATTTGTATGTGATGTTGTCTCTCTCACTCTCTTTTCCTGTGTGTTTTGGCATGTGTTTACCTGTCCCAGGGTGTGTTTATTACGGTTTGTATGTCTGAATCTATATATTTGTATGTGCTATTGTCTCTCTCACTCTCTTTTCCTGTGTGTCTGTGCGGGTGTTTACTTCTCCCAGTTCATGTCTTTGTTGGTTTTTATGTCTGAATCTATACATTTTTATGTGTTTTTGTCTCTCTCAATGTTTGTGCCTATGTGTTTGGGCGGGTGTTTGCTTGTCCCAGTGCTTGTCTTTGTCGGTTTGTATGTCTGAATCTATGTGTTTGCATGCGTTTTTTATCTCTCACTCTCTTTGACTGTGTGCTTGGGTAGGTGTTTACCTGTCCCCGGATTTGTCTTTGTCGGATTATATGTCTGAATCTATATATTTGTATGCGTATTTTTATCTTTCACACTCTTTACCTGTGCGTCTGGGCATGTCTTTGTTTGTCCCAGTGCCTGTCTTTGTTGGTTTGTATGTCTGAATCTAAATATTCGTAAGTGTTTCTGTCTATCTCACTCTCTTCGCCTTTGAGTCTGGGTGGGTGTTTGCTTGTCCCACTGCCTGTCTTTGTCAGTTTGTTTGTCTGAATCTATATATGTGTATGTGTTTTTGTCTCTCTCACTCTCTTTGCCTGTGTGTCTAGGGGGGTGTTTGAATGTCCCAGTGACTGTCTTTGTCGGTTTGTATGTCTGAATCTATGTATTTGAATATTTTTTTGTCTCTCTTACTCTCTTTGCCTGTGTATCTGGGTGGGTGTTTGCTTGCCCCAGTGCTTATCTTTGTTGGTTTGTATTCCTGAATATATGAATTTGTATGCGTTTTTGTCTCTCTCTCTCTCACTCTCTTTGCCTATGTGTCTGGGCGGGTGCTTTGTTTTCCACGTGCCTGTTTTTATCGATTTGCTTGTCTGATTTTTTGTGTTTGTATGTGTTTTGTGTCACTCTCACTCTCTCTGCCTTTGTGTCTGGGTGGAGGTTTGCTTGTCCCACTGCCTGCCTTTGTCAGTTTTTGTGTCCGAGTCTATATTTGTATGTGTTTTTTTCTCTCTCTCTCTCTTTGTCTGTGTGTGTCTGGGTGGGTGTTTGCTTGTCCCAGTTGCTTTATTTGTTGGTTTGTGTGTCTGAATCTATTCATTTGTATGTGTTTTTTTGTCTCCTTTACTCTCTTTGCCTTTGTGTCGGGGCAGGTGTTTGCTTTTCCCAGTAACTGTCTTTGTCGGTTTGTATGTCTGAATCTATATATTTGTACGTGTTTTTGTGTCTCTCACTCTCTTCCCCTGTGTGTATGGGCCGGTGTTTACTTATCCCACTGCCTGTCTTCGTCAGTTTGTATGTCTGAATCTATGTATTTGTATGTGTTTTTATTTGTCTCACTCTATGTTCCTGTGTGTCATGGCGGGCGTTTTCTTCTCCCAGCTTCTGTCTTTATCGGTTCTTGTATCTCAATCTATGTGTTTTTAAGCATTTTTTTCTCTCAGACTCTTTATCTGTATGTCTGTGCTGGTGTTTGCTTGTCCCAGTGCTCGTCTTTTTATGTTTTTATGTCTGAATCTTTGTATTTGTATGTGTTTTTGTCTCTCTTACTCTCTTTGCCTGCTTGTCTTGGCAGGTGTTTGCTTCTCCCAGTGCATGTCTTTGTTGGTTTATATGTCTGGAACTATATATTTGTATGTGTATTTGTCTCTCTCAATATTTGTGCCTTTGTGTCTGGCCGGGTGTTTTCCTGTCACATTGCTTGTCCAGTTCGGTTTGTATTTCTGAATCTATGTATTTGTATGCGTTTTTGTCTCTGTTTCTTTCACTCTCTTTGCCTGTTTGTCTGGTCAGGTAATCGTGGTCCCCATGCCTGTTTTGTCGGTTTGCTTGTCTTAATTTATGTGTCTCTCTCTCTCTCTCTCTCTCTCTTTCTCTCTTTCTCTTTCTCTTTCTCTCTCTCTCTTTGCCTGTGTGTCTGAGCAGGTGTTAACCTGTCTTCAGGTTTTTATTTGGCGGTTTATGTGTCTGAATCTATATATTTTTATGTGTTTTATGTCTCTCTCACTGTCTTTAGAGTGAGAGAGATGTATGTGCTTTATGTCTCTCTCACTCTCTTTCACTCTCTGTGTGTCTGGGAGGGTGTTTGTTTGTCCCACTGCCTGTCTTTGACGGTTTGTATTTCTGAATCTATGTATTTATACGTGTTTTTCTCTCTCTTACTATCTAAGCATGTGTGTCTAGGCAGATGTTTGCATGCCCCAGTGTGTGTCTTTGTCGGTTTATATATGACTGAATCTATGTATTTGTTTATTTTTTGTCTCTCTCACTCTCTTTGCCTGTGTGTCTGGGTGTTTGTGTGCCTGTCGCAGTGCCTGTCAGAGTTGGTTTGTACGTCTGAATCTATGTTTTTGTATGTCTTTTTGTCTCTTTTACTCTCTTTGCCTGTGTGTCTTGGCGGGTGTTTGCGTGTCCCAGTGCTTGTCTTTGTCACTTTGCATGTCTGAATTATGTTTTTGTTATTTTTTGTCTCTCTCAATCTCTAACCCTTTTTCTCTAGGTGGTTGATTGCTTGTCTTAGTGACTTTATTTGTCGGTTTGTTTGTTTGAATCTATGTATTTGTATGCGTTTTTGTCTCTTACTCTCTTTTCCTGTGTGTCTGGATGGTTGTTTCCATGTCCCCAAGCCTGTCTTTGTCGGTTAGCATGTCTGAATTTATGTCTTTGTATTCCTTTGTTTCAGTCTCACTCTCTTTACCTTTGTGTCTGGATAGGTGTTTTATGTCCCAGTGCCTGTCTTTTTCATTTTTTTGTCTTAGTCTATGTATTTGTATGCGTTTTTGTCTCTATCACTCTCTAAGCCTGTGTGTCTGGGTGGGTTTTTGCATTTCCCAGTGCCTGTCTTTGCCAGTTTGTAATTTTGAATCTATGTGTTGTATGTGTGTTTGTCTTCTCACTCTCAAAGCCTGTGTGTAGGCAGATGTTTGCTTGTCCTACTGCCTGTCTTTGTCGGTTTGTATGTCTGAATTTATGTATTTGTATACGTTTTTGTCTCTCTTACTCTCCTTGCCTGTGTGTCAGGGCGGGTGTTTGTATTTCCTATTTCCTGTCATTGTCGGTTTGTATGTCTGAATCCATGTATATGTATGTGTTTCTAACTCTCTCACTCTCTAAAGCAGATGTGTCTGGGCGGATGTTACTATGTCCCAGTGCATGTCTTTTTCGGTTTTTATGTCTGAATCTATGTATTTATATTTATTTTTTGTCTTTCTCACACACTAAACCAGTGTGTTTGTGTGGGTATTTGCTTGTCTCAGTGCCTGTCTTTGTCGGCTTACATGTCTAAATCTATGTGCTTGTGTTTTTTTCCTCTCTCACTCTCTTTGCCTGTGTGTCTAGGTGGACGTTTGCATGTCCCAGTGGATGTCTTTGTCGGTTTACATGTTTTAATTTATGTATTTTTATGTGTCTTTGTCTGTCTTAATCTCTTTGCCTTTGTGTTTGAGCGGGGGATTTTGCTTGTCCCAGTGAATGTCTTTGTCGGTTTGTATGTCTGAATCTATGTATTTGTATGTGTTTTTGTCTCTCTCTGACTCTCTAAGCATGTGTGTCTGGGCAGGCGTTTGCATGTTCCAGTACATGTCTTTGTCGGTTCGTATGTCTGAATCTATGTATTTTTGTGTGTTTTTTCTCTCTCAATCTCTTTGCCTGTGTGCCTTGGCAGTTGTATGCCTGTCCCAGTGCCTGTTATTGTCGGATTGTATGTCTGAATTTTTGTATTTGTATGCGTTTTTTTCTCTCTTACTCTCTTTGCCTGTGTGTCTCGGCAGGTGTTTGCTTGTCCCAGTGCTTGTCTTTATCGGTTTTTAGGTCTTAATTTTTGTATTTATATGTATTTTTGGATCTCTCTCGCCCTCTCTTTGCCTTAGTGTCTGGGTTTGTGTTTGGCTATACCCATGCCTCTCTTTGTCGGTTTGCATGTCTGAATTTATGTGTTTGTAAATGTGTTTTGTCTTTCTGTCTCTAAGCCTGGTGGTCTGGGCGGGTTTTTGCTTGCCTTAATACCTGTCTTTGTCGTTTTGGATCTGTAAATCTATGTATTTGTATGCGTTTTTGTCTATGACTCTCTTTTCCTATGTGTCAAGGTGGGTGTATGAATATCCCCATGCCTGTCTTTGTCGGTTGGCATATCTGAATTTATGTGTCTGTATACGTTTTTGTATCTCTCTCTCTCTCTCTCTGTCTTTACCTGTGTGTCTGTGTAGGTGTTTTCATGTCCCAGTGCCTGTCTTTGTCAGTTAGTTTGTTTAAATCTATGTGTTTGTATTCGTATTTGTCTCTCTCACTCTCTAAGCCTGTGTGTCTGGGTGGGTGTTTGCATGTCCCAGTGCGTGTCTTTGTCAATTTGCATGTCTGAATATATGTTTTTGTATATGTTTTTGTCTCTCTCACTCTCTAAGCCTATGTATCTAGGCAGGTGTGTGCTTGTCCTATGCCTGTCTTTGTGGGTTTGTATATCTTAATCTATGTATTTGTTTACGTTTTTGTCTCTCTCACTCTCCCTGTCTTCGTTTCTGGGCGGGTTTTTGCATGTCCCAGTGCCGGTTTTTTTCGGTTTGTATGTCTGAAGCTATGTATTTGTATGTATTTTTGTCTCCCTCACTCTCTAAGGCTGTGTTTTTGGGCGGGTGTTGGTATATCCCACTGCCTGTCTTTGTCAGTTCGCATGGCTGAATCTATGTGTTTGTATATTTTTTTTATCTCTCACTCTCTAGGCCTGTGTGTCTGGGCGGGTGTTTGCTCCTCCCAATGGCTGTCTTTGTCAGTTTGCATGTCTGACTCTATGTATTTGTATGTGTTTTTGTCTCTTTCATTCTCTAAAGCATATATGTCAGGGCGGATGTTTGCATGTCCTAGTGCATTTATTTTTCGGTTTGAATGTCTGAATCTATGTATTTATATTTTTTTTCTCTTAGTCTCTTTGACTCTGCGTCTGGGTGGGTGTTTGCCTGTTTCCGTTTCATACTCTGTGTGACTGTAGGTGTTTTCGTCTCTCTCTCACTATGCCTGTGTGTCTGAGTGGGTGTTTACCTGTTTCCGTGTCTGACTCTGTGAGATTGTAAGTGTTTTTTCTCTTATGATTGATTAAAGTCAAGTTTACTAAGGCTTTACCTGAATAGTCTATGTAAATTAAGATCTATTGAAGTCAACTTTACTAAGACCTTCCCAATATTTTCAAAAAAATCAAGAAATTCTATACTAATATGATTTTAATCTTTTCGGTTGATTGTTTCATTCGACTTGGTTTAATATGCCACTGATCTTGAAAATTTGAAATTCTACCTATAATTAACGTCTTCAATTTGTTTATATTTAATTTCTAATTATATCTAATGTCTAATTAAATTATAATGTCTTATTATATTTAATATTTTTGTTTTTCTCTAAGAAAAATTCAAAGTAATTTTCAAAAATGGGCTTGGATGAATGGCTAAAACTGATTCTGAACCATGAAATGATATCATGAATATCAACATCAACAAACCAAACAATAAAATATTATTATTCTGCTGAATGTAAATAAAAAATTTTGCTCTGAATCAGCTTCCTTTTGGCCTAAATTTAAGAAAAATGTCTATTTTGGCAAATAAATTCACATGCAACAAGTCAAGCTGCAAAGGTTTAACTTTTCAGTTACTTAAAAACACAGTATAGTTGTTTTTAATGATAATAGCCTCACGTAGAAAAGTGCCACACAATTTATTTATTTTGTGTTTAACATTTGAGTTATTTTGAATTGCTACCGTATCATTCGAAATGCAAACTTAGATTTCCAATGACTTTTGGTAATACTCTTTAAACACTTTAAAAACATGAAAAATGTGATGTGACACTTTAAAAAGCATTGCTAAAGATCTCCTGTAACTTCTCAGAGTTCAAAATAAGCCAGTTAAGCCCTTTTGAATCAATTATACACTTTTTAACCAGTTAAAAATCTTGGGGACTTGTATCATTTCCTTCATAGTACCTTTGTATTATTGCTTAAAATCTATTCAACTAAATTAAGTTCACTAGAATGTTTTAAAAAGCTTATTTCAGTTTTCAGAAAATTGTGCCTTCATGTTTCAAACGGTATCTTAGAGCTAAAACCTATATTTACAGTAACATCTTAGGGTTCAAAATAAGCGAGTTAAGCACTTTTGAATCAGTGATACACTTCTGAACAAGTTAAAAGTGTTCGGGACTTGTATCATTTCCTTCATAGCACCCCCGTAACATTGATTAAAATCTATTCGACTTTATTAAGTTCATTAGAAAAGTATCCATGATTTAAAAAGTATCCTAGAGGTAAAACCTATATTTACAGTAACCTCTTAGAGTTCAAAATAAGCCAGTTAAGCACTTTTGAATCAGTTATACACTTCTGAAACAGTTAAAACAACTAAGAAATTCCATAATAATTTCTAATGTTTGATCGAGGTGCTGTAATTTATTCAACATACATATCAGACAAATTGTCTTTTAAGATAATTTTGAATATCTATAATTGTTTTCGATTAACTTAGTCCATAAATAAGTATGAGAAAATTAAGAATTATAGAAGTATAGAATTATTGAAGTATAGATTCTGACGTGTTGTACTTATTGTTTCCACGAGACGTTTCTATCTAGCTTTGGACAGAAAATTAATTATAGGTTATTCCCTCGCCAAAAATCATTTGTTACGCAAATTTCATACCTTTTGTCAAAGTTGAGATGTGTTCAGTATGTTATTAAGATATTAGACGATAAAGCTTGTAAAAATATTTGAAACACAATTAAATATTAATTAAATATATTTTCATTATAAATCATCAGTAGTTTTTTTTTTCCCGACATAGGATATCAATTTTGCCAACATGAACAGCCTATATTTATTTCCATACCATTAATTCTAACGTTTGATTAGGGTACTGTAAG
This sequence comes from Artemia sp. Qi Xiang Cuo, assembly GCF_049724085.1. Lineage (NCBI taxonomy): Eukaryota > Metazoa > Arthropoda > Branchiopoda > Anostraca > Artemiidae > Artemia > Artemia sp. Qi Xiang Cuo. The sequence goes on along the minus strand of NC_142797.1, from coordinate 69,159,471 downwards.
TTTTTCAATATAGATATTAAACGAATTGTTTTTATTGCTGATTTTGAATATCTTTAATTTATTTCGTTTAACTTAATCCGTAAAAATTTATTAGGAAATTAAGAATTCCTTAGTTAAGAATAGTTTCCATATTGCGTTTATAACTGCCTTAGGAGAGAAAATTGCTTATAGACAATTGGAGTGCAAATAAAACGCGTGCACTGGTCTTGATGCCAAGAGTTATTTGAGCGATACCATTTCAATCTGTTTTGCTATAAATTTTGATAATGAGAAATAATCCAACCTTTTGAAAAGGAGTAAATCTGTAAAATAATTATTGTCAGAATATAATACTTCAGTAATAAAATTATAGAAAATACAAAAATAAATTATGAAAAGCAGGCCATCCAAAACGCATTATATTATTACCTAACCTAACTTAACCAGCTCTATTCAGCATTTTCCTCAACCCCTCTATTTTATTGGCTAAGTAGATATTAGAGGTACTGTTTTACATGGCGGTGTTGCATTACAATCCTGTATAAAGTAGGTCAAATTCTTTTAACCCTTTTGTCTCACCGGAAATTTAAATAATTATTCCCATTCTATGTCCATTTAGGAAAAATTTGATAAATTTCTGAAGAGATAATTTGATGTTCACCCAGCGTCACAGGCTGGTCTTAGATCTAGTTCCTTACATGAGTAGATTTATCGTCTTAGGCTATTTTTAGTCTTACATATTTGGAGTCCCGTTCACCTGTAAATATATGTTCATGGTGAGAGTATACGGTGGTAGTGGTGTTATGGTCGCCTTATACAATGTTCTCCATGGAGTATTGGGGTCAATACTTCTGATATGTCCTTTTGACAGCCTACATGCACATAGTTAAATATTTCCTTGAAAACTTAACCTTAATGCCTTGGTCTTTTTGGACAACGAAGGTAAAACATGCCTCTCTTTCCCCATAACAAATATTATATGTAAAAATTGGGTGAAGTGTATAACTTACAGCCTTTACTCCAAAGGTTTTGCGGGTGGTGCGGTTGCTATCCACAGATGTAAAGTTATTGGACTATACAACTATGATGAACAAGATGGCTATCTAAAAATTTTGAAGAAATTTCTTTGTAGAAAAACGATGTCTGGTAAGACTCTGCTTATCCACATTTCACTTTCGACGGATAAACATCGTACTAGAATTTTTCAATTTCCAATCAAATGAACCTCTTCCTAAGTTTCTACGACAACTCTTTCCATACTAAGAGCCATGGTCAAAAGAAAAGGAATCGATAAATAACAAATTCTACTCACTTCTTTCTTTACTTAGGCAGCACTATAGTGCTTGGTTGCCCCATGCCTCCAACTTGAGGGAGGGCAATGGGGCGATCCTCCCAAAGAAGAAGAAGTTGTTAGTGAACGTTTTAGTCAATTGACCATCCCCTTTCATCATTCCCTGAAATTAGATACTCAATACCCTAAGTCATTCCGTGTCATTCCTTTTGACAACCTGCAAGCATATAGTTGAACACTCCACTTAACTTTCCCTTAAATCTTCCCCTGAATGTCCTTGATCTTTTTGAAGAACGAAGGTCAAAAATGCCCCTCTTTCCCCATAACAAATATTATATGTAAACCTTAAGTAAAATGTATAAGTTACAGTCCTTAGACCAAGGGCTGTGTGGATGGTGGTGTTGCTATCCACAGATGTATAGTTATTGGACCATACAACTCTGCTGAACAAGATGGCTATCTATAAATTTTGAACAAATTTGTTTGCAGAAAAACGATGCGTGGTAGGACGCTGGTTGTCCACGCTTCACTTTCGACTGATAAAAATGCTACTAGAGCTCTCAATTTTCAATCGAATGAGCCTCTGCCAAAGTTTTTGCGGTAACTCTTTCCATTTTAGGTGCCTTGTAAAAAAAAAATCAGATGAATTATAAATTATACCCACTTCTTTCTTTACTTAGGCAGCACCATTGAGCTCCGATATCCCCATGCCTCCAGCATTATGGAGGGCAAGTGGGAATTCCCCTCAAGGAACAAGAAGTTGTTATTTAGCCTTTTAGTCAATTGACCATTCCCCTCATCATACCTGAAAGCTGCAACTTAATACCCAAAGTCATTCCTGAGATATGTCCTTTTGACAACATGCATGCACATAGTTAAACACTCCAATCAACATTCCCTGAAAACATAACCTGAATGCTCTTGGTCTTTTTGGACAACGAAGGTGAAAATGCCCGTCTTCCCCTATAACACATATTAAATGAAAACACTGGGTAAAGTGTATAACTTACAGCCCCTACCCCAAGGGCTGTGCGGTTGTGGGTTGCTATACACGGATGCATAGTTATTGGACCATACAAGTATACTGAACAAGATGGCTATCTATAAATTTTGAACGAATTCTTTTGAGAAAAACGATGCGTGGCAGGACGCTGATTGTCCACCATTCACTTTCGACTGATAAAAAAGCTACTAGTTTCTGTGACAATTTTTCACACACTAGGTGCCTTGGTAAAAAGAATAAGATTAGATAAATAATAAATTCTAACCGCTTCTTTCTTTACTTAGGCGGCACTATTGTGCTTCTATTGATTTCCCCATGCATCTAACATGAGGCAAGTGGGCAATTCCCCTCAAGGAACAAGAAGATGTTAATAAATACACTTAAAATTCACGCAAGAACTTTATTGGAAGGTCCTTTTAATAAAATATAGTTTAGCTAAACACTTACATTCTTAGCTTGTCAGCTTTCCTGCCTGATTCAAAATAGTCCCTATTTTGGTTCTTCGCGTTGGATAAGTCAAAAGGCAACACAGCGGGAAGTTTTTGATTTTTAAACCATCTATCTTGATTCCATATTTTTTTTTTATGTTTAGGCAAATTTTTTGGAGCTGGATTGGCCAAGTGAAAATGGTGATCCCTTTCCGGATAATAGTTTTTATAGTTATAGTTGTGTTGACTGTTGACTCTTCGTTGATTGAAAGGCCTTTGTCTCAAAGCTGGATATGAAGTGCATTCTGAAAGTGTCATAGTTTACATTAGAGGGTAAAGTGACAGCTGTGACACCTCTAGATTCAAAAGGCAACTTAGGGAAAGCCAATGGAAAAGGGAAATTGAAAAATACACATGCAAAACAAGCACTATTTTGTAACTTGGCAGTATTCTTCAATTCATACAATAGGCTTACAGGGTTTTTTCACAGCAAGATAGTGTTCGAAAACCTTAAATGCTTTAACAATAATGCACAGTTTAAAACGAATCAGATTTTTTTTTCATTGAATTGAAAAAAAATAACCATAAAACTTGAAACAAGTTTTGTCCTGAAAATTTTTTTTTTCAGGGAAGGGGGGGGGGCAATTTCTTGAGGATATCTTGCGAGTAACTAAATATAAGGAGTAATTGGAGGTATCAAAACAATCTGGTAATCAAGTATTCGGTAAAAAAAAAAAAATCAATTTGTTTGTTAATTTCCTTACAGCAAATGTTAACCGTTAACGGAGAGAATGGGAAATTGAGGAGAATAACACCTCAAAAGAAATCTAAAAAGAAAAACTTAACAAATATTCCTTTTTCAAATCTATGAAAAACAATGTCAACTGAAAATCTAAGAAACATGTTTTTAAAAAAATAAAAAGCTCCATTAAACCAACGACAAAGGGGAAATAAAGTAAAATAGTAATTTAATCTTTAAGAGAACAGAAATCAATGTCAATGAATAAATTTAACCCAAAACGAACAGTAATTACAAAGGATGGTTAACTCAAAATAAAACCAACAGATATTACCACAATCAGGAGAGGAAATAATTAAGAGCAAAGCCTTTTAAAGGCTAGGGTGTCATTTGCGCTCAATTGAAAATTAAATTAAAAAAAGAAGTTTTTTTTTTAGTTGAAAGTAAGGAGTGACATTAAAACTGAAAACGAACAGAAATTATTCCGTATATGAAAGGGACTGTCCCCTAATCAACGCCTCGCTCTTTACGCTATATTTTTTATGGTTTTAAAAAATAGAGTTTTGAGAAAGAGCGTAAAGAGCGAGGGGTTGAGGAGGGGACAGCCCCTTTCATATACGGAACAATTTCTGTTCGTTTTAAGTTTTAATGTCGCTCCTTAGTTTCAGCTAAAAAAATAGTCTTTTTAATTTAATTTCTAAACGTTTTTGAATTAATGCAGGTTTTGATTTTGGCTCACCGTACATGAATAATTAAAACGGAATATGCACATTAATTTAAATTTTTTTGGTAAAAAGGCTTTCTAGAAAGCCATTTTTCTGGTCGAACTGGTTGACTGGTTGAACTTCCTTGAAGTAATGATATTAGAGCTGTTTTGAAAATTTTAAAACTTTTTTTCAGTTTTAATGATTGAATTTTAATGTAAGTTTCTTTTATATTGTTTTTTATTTTCTTCGTTTGTTTTTCTGAGGCCGGCCCTTGGATATAGGATCGAAATATTCATTTAAAAGTTGCGTTCCATTGTCTTGTATAAAAAATTTCCCTGTTGTGCTACTTATTGTTTATGATGGAAAGGCAGCGTGGTCTTCGTCGCTATTTACGTCTGTATACTTCCTAATAGCCAATACTATATGTGAATATTCGCCAAAGTTCATAACTTGAAGCCCTTCACCCAGGGACTGTGAGGGAAAATGGCTGTTTCAAAAATCTGATTGAATGTCGTTGGGAAAAATATGACCGTGGGAGGGGGCCTAGTTGGCCTCCATTTTTTGGTGACTTAAAAAGGGCACTAGAACTTTTAATTTCCGTTCAAATGAGCCCTCTTGCGGTATTCAAGGACCACTGGATCAATATAATTACCCTTGGGGAAAAGAAAAAAAAACAAACAAATAAACACGTATTCGTGATCTTTCTTAAGGCAAAAAATACAAAACTTCACATTTTTGCAGGTAGGAGCTTGAAACTTCTACACTAGGGTTTTCTGATGCACTGAATTAGATGGTGTGATTTCCATTAAGACTATATGAATTTTAAGGGCTGTTTTCTCTTATTTTGAAAAAAAAAAACTTTCTCAGGCTCGCAACTTTTTATGGATAAGACTAAACCTTATATAATTGATGAACCTTATATAATTGATTAAATAAAAAAACAAGTTTTTTAAACTGAAAGTAAGGAGCGACACTAAAACTTCAAAACGAACAGAAATTATTCCGTATATGAAAGGGGCTGTCCCCTCCTCAACGCCTCGCTCTTTACGCTAAAGTTTTTTTTTGTTTTAAAGAATAAAGTTGTGAGACAGAGTCAAACTTTAGCGTAAAGAGCGAGGCGTTGAGGAGGGGACAGCCCGTTTTATATACGGAATAATTTCTGTTCGTTTTATGTTTTAATGTCGCTCCTTACTTTCAGTTTAAAACACTTGTTTTTTTTATTCAATCAATTATATAAGGTTCATCAATTAAGATAGGTTATATATATATATATATATATATATATATATATATATATATATATATATATATATATATATATATATATATATATATATATACATATATATATATATATATATATATATATACATATATATATATATATATATATATATATATATATATATATATATATATATATATATATATATATATATATATATATATATATATATATATATATATATATATATATATATATATATATATATATATATATATATATATATATATATATATATATATATATATATATATATATATATATATATATATATATATATATAAATAAATAAAAATATATATATATAATATATATATATATATATATATATATATATATATATATATATATATATATATATATATATATATATATATATATATATATATATATATATATATATATATATATATATATATATATATATATATATATATATATATATATATATATAAACAGTTAATATATAAATAATATATATAAACACAATTTTTTTTAACTGAAAGTGAGGAACGACGTTAAAACTTAAAACGAACAGAAATTATTCGTATATGAAGGGGACTGTCCCCTCCTCAACGCCTCGCTCTTTACGCTAAAGTTTTTCTATTGTTTAAAAAAAAAGTTGTGAGAAAGTCAAACTTTAGCGTAAAGAGTGAGGCGTTGAGGAGGGGACAGCCCCCTTCATATACGGAATAATTTCTGTTCGTTTTAAGTTTTAACGTCGTTTCTTACTTTCAGTTAAAAAAAAAACTTGTTTTTCTTATTTAATTTTTGAACGTTTTTGAATTAATGCAGGTTTTAATTTTGGCTCACCATACATGAGTAATTAAAACGAAATTTGTATATTAATTTAACTTTTTTTGGTTAAATGGCTCTCTCGAAACTTGTTTAATTTTATTTACGATCGTTTTTATGTTATCGTTTTAGTTACGAACGTAACTTGCGAATTAACTTACGTAACGAACTTCTATATTCATAAATTTTTAATACGTATATTAGGGGGTTCGCCCCCTAGTCAATACCTTGCTCTTTAAGCTAAAGTTCAATTTTTTTTTTGAATTCTGTAAAAATGAGCTCTTAATCACAATCAGTTGACCAGTTGAAATCAGTTGAAAAACTTGTGTTTTTTTTTATTTAATTTCTGATCTCTTTCTTTAATGATGCTGGGAAATCCAGCGCCCACCTTCATAGCAATGTCCTTTCCCCCATGAAAACTTCCTTCATGGAAAGATCATCCCATATAACCCCCGACCCCCCCCCCAACTACCAGAAAAAATCCCCCCTAAAAACGTCTGTATACTTCCCAATAACCAATATTATATGTTAACATTGGGTAAAGTTCATAACTTTCAACCTTCCCCCGGGGACTTCGGGGGATTAAGTCATCCTAAAAGACATTTTTATCATATTTTTGACCATTCTGAACAAAATGGCTATCTTAAAACTTTTGATCGGGTGACTCTGGGAAAAAAATGAGCAGGGGAGGGAGCCTAGTTGCCCTCCATTTTTTCGGTCACTTGAAAAGGGCACTAAAACTTTTAATTTCCATTCCAATGAGCTCTCCCACGATATTCTAGGACCACTGCGTCGATACGATCACCCCTGGAAAAAAAAACAACAAATAAACACGCATCCGTGATCTTTCTTCTGGCAAAAAATGCAAAATTCCACATTTTGTAATATGTGCTTGAAAATTCTACACTAAGGTTCTCTGATACGCTGAATATGATGGTGTGATTTTGATTAATGTTCTATAACTTTTAGGGGGTCTTTCCCCCTTTTTTGTATAAAATCAGCCAAATTTTCTCAGGCGCATAACTTTTGATGGGTAAAACTAAACTTGATGAAATATACATATTTGAAATCAACATTAAATTTTGATTCTTTTGATGCATCTATTGTTATCAAAATTCCGTTTTTTAGAGTTTCAGTTACTATTGAGCCGGGTCGCTCCTTATTTACAGTTCGTTACCACGAACTGTTTGATTTCAACAGAAAAATGCAATTCTTTTGATGTATCTATTTGTATCGAAATTCCTCTTTTAAGAGTTTCGGTTACTATTGGGCCGGGTCGCTCCTTACTTACAGTTCGTTATCATGAACTGTTTGATAATTTTTATTTTGAGTAATGTGTTGTTATTTGTCAGAACGTTCACAGAACAGAAGAAAAATTCACCATAAAAACCAAGATTATTAAAAAGAACTGCTGAGAGTAGTCTTACCGTTAAATATTTAATGATATTCAATGCTAGAAGTCTGAGCACTTTGAGTTTAATAAAGTTACGATAGAAAAATATCCAAAACTTAGTTTGGTTTAAGGGAATCACAAATGTTGCTCTGTCCTCCAAAAGATTAAAGAGACGTAAACCATTCTCCTGTATGAGGTAATATTTGTTTCTTTTAATTTTGACTTGATTACTCATTGCATTTGATAAGCTTCCCTTGACCCCTAAAAATACAAATTTAATATCTACTTTATCTCCTAGTCTATACCTCTTTCAAAGTTTAAGCTGGGTTTCTTAAGCCGGTAATGTGTACCCTTAACTGTATTTTCGATATTGTTAACGGTGGCCGGCGTTTACCCCCCGAAAAATACAACCCCCATCCGAAAAATAGCCCCCGCAGAAAGTCACTTCGGAGAATAACCCTCTCCAAAAAGTATACATTGAAAATACCCCCCCCAAAATACTCCCCCCCCCGCGAGGAGCATACCAGGAATGACGCCATAATGACTTCCACGGCACCCATAGGGGGTATACCTGAAGCTGATGATCCCTCAACCAGCTGGTATTATTGATTATTTACACCTGGTTATTACGTAACACTTTAGGGGAAGTTTGTCGACCTTTTTGCTATGTAATAGCTTATTGTTTACATACGCTAATCCCTAGCAACCAATCCCAAATGGGCCATAGCAGCCAACAAGTATTATTGGTATATTATTGGTATATTGAAAACAAGTATATTGATTATTGATCTATTCAGCGCACCTGGTTGCTATATAATGGTTAATTGTTTACTTATGTAAAGCCATAGCAACCACTTCCTTGCTATTGATTATTTGGTCCATTGCTCATACGTGGTAGTTATGTATTAGTTAATTAGTTACTTTTAAAATTTCAAGGCAACGTGTTATTGTTTTTTTCTTCGAGATTGCTTTTTTAGATATTTTACCCTCAGGAGCCCCTGAATGTAATTGAAGATGACGTAATGTAATTGAAGATGACGTAATGTAATTGAAGATGACGGGTTACTTCGAGTAGAAACAGTGAGTTCCGCTTCTACTACCAAATAATTAAAACCCAGCTAGGATAGCATTGCCATTTTTTTACCACCGGTACCTATTCCTGTCTAACATGGCGTCAATTGTATTATTTCTTTTTTGTTTTTGTTTGTTTGTGTTAGGTATGTTCATTTTCTTGTGTTTTGTTTTCTACTAATGGTAACCATACCCAGCCAGTGGTCCTGACATTTCGGGAGGGGTTACTTCGAGTTGAAACAGCGAGTTCCGCTTCTACTGGCAAAAAATATCAAAATCAGCAAGGCTATCATTGCCATTCTTTCTTCCCCTATTGCAGGCAAACATGACGTCAATGCTATTATTGTTTCAATTCGTTTTTGTTGGTTTGTATAACGGACGATTATTTTTTGTTATATTTTTTTTTCTGCTAATGGTAATCCTATCAAACCTGTGGTCCTGTATCGATTATTTTACATATTTCAAAAATTTGTTTCATATTTAATAGTTTCTAGGGCTTATGGACCGAGGTTTTGAGACTTGTAAAAGATTGTTTTCCATATTCTCTATATTTTTTTCATATTTTCATTATTTCCCAGGATAACGACCAATCCGTAGACATCAAGACAAGTACATAAAAATCAAGACCAATCCTTAGAAATCATTACCGAACAGTAGAAATCAAGGTCAATTCATAGAGATCAAGACTAATACAAATAAATCATGACGAATCCATAGAGATCCAGATAAATTCGTAAAAATTAAAACCAGTGCAAAATATCAAGACCAATTCTTAGTAATTAAGACCAATCCAAAGAAAACAAGAGACAAATATGTAGAAATCCTATCATTTCGGGAGGGGTTATCTCGACTTGAAACAGTAAGTTTCACTTTTAGTGCCAAATAATAAACAACAGCTAGGCTACCACCACCATTTTTTACCCCCAGTTCCTATTATAGTCAAACATGGCGTCAATATTGTTATTGTTTTTTAGTTTTTTTTTAGTTGTGTTAAGGACGTTTCTGCCAATGGTAAAGATACCATACCAGTGGTCCTGGCATTTCGGGAGGGGTTACTTCGAGTTTAAACAGCGAATCCCAATTTTCCTGCCAAATAATCAAAACCCTCGAGGCTAAAATTACCATCCCCCCTCACCCCCCTCCACCAGTACCTATTCCGACCAAACATGGTGTAAATGTTACTATTGTTTTTACAAATATGGCGTAAATATTATTATTTTTTTTTTTTTTTTTTTTTTTGTATTACTTACGTTTTATTTTTGTCATGTTTTCTGGCAATGGCAGTCATATCAAACCAGTGGTCCTGAAGCGATTATTTTCTATATTTTCATATTTTTTCATATAGTTAATATTTTTAGGTCTTTTGGATCGAGGGTTTCTGAGTTTTAAGAGATTGTTTTCCATATTCTCTATTTTGTTTTGCAAATTTTCAATAATTTCTCTTAAAATCAAGACTAATCCTGGAAATCAAGAGACCAATATGTAAAAATCCAGAACAATCCCTATAAATTATGACTGATCTGCTGAAAACCAGATAAATTCATAAAAATCAAGACCAACTCGTAAAAATCAAGGCCAAATTCTAAAAATCAAGACCAATATCAATAAATCAAGAGACCAATATGTTGAAATCCAGAACAATCCCTAGAAATCATGTCCAATCCACAAAAATCCAGACAAATTCTTAAGAATCAAAGCCAACCCGTAGAAATCAAGGAGAACCTCTAAAAATCAAGACTATTCCGAAAAAATGAAGAGATAGCATGTAGAAGCCCAGAACAACACCTAAAAATCATGACCAATCCATAAAAATCATGACGAATTCATAAAAATCAAGCCCAACCCGTCGAAACCCAAGGCCAACCTCGAAAAATCTAAAGAGAAATCTAAAGAAATCAAGACCAAACTATGAAATCATAGTTAATCTGTATAAATCCAGACGAATTGATAAAAATCAAGACCAACTCGTAGAAATAAAAGCCAACCTCTAATTATCAAGACCAATCTAAAGAAATACAGAGACAATATGTAGAAATAAATACCAGTCCGTAGAAATCCAGACCAAGTCGTAGTAATCAAGACCAATCCTCACAAATCAAGACCAATACATAGAAATCAAGACAAATCCGTAGAAATCCTGAACCAAGAACAGTGATAATGAAACGGGAATTGAATCGGTTTTATGTGTAAAAGTGTCAAACACCATAAAAATGAAAGAGGATATTAATCGATTTTATCTGTAAAAGTACCAAAAACAGTGAAACTGAAAAGTGATTTGAATAAGTTTGACCATTAAAAGCATGAAGAACCGAGTGAATGGAACGGGATTTAATTGATTTGACCACTAAAAGCATCAAGAATATAGTAGATAAAATAAGTATTTGAATCAACTTGATCAGTTAAAGTACCAAGAACAATGAAAACAAAATTGGGTTGAAACAGACTCATCATTAAAAGTAGCAAGAAGAATGAAAATGAAAGGGTGATTTGAATCGATTTGACCAGTGAAAGTACCAAGAACGATGAAAATAAAAGAGGGTTTTAAACAGTTTGACATGTAAAAGCATCAATTACAGAGACAATGAAATGAGACTTGGATTGATTTGGCCAATAAAAACACCACCAACAGAAACAATTAAATGAGTATCTGAATCAACTTGAACAGTAAAATTACCACATGCCAAAGCACTGGTACCTGCAACCAACCTAAAACTAACACCGGATACCTGCAGCCAGCTTGCCAACACCGGGTACCTGCAGACAACCTGCCGCACCCAGGGTACCTGCACCCAACCCACAGCTGCCTTGGGTACCTGTAGCCAACCTACCGAAGCTGGGGTACCTGCAGCCAACCTAATATTTGATATCAAGGCTATAATATGTTAACTGACTGATTGCTAGGTTCGTTTGGGCTCAGTAAGCATGCATTTTTAGGGATTGATCTGGATTTCTACTTATTAATCTCTTGATTTCTTCGGATTGGTCTGAATTATAGAAGTTGGTCTTGATTTTTGGGAATTTGTCTGGATTTCTGGTGATTTTTAATGATTTCTACATATTGGTCTCTTGATTTCTTCAGATTGGCCTTGATTTTTAGAGGTGGGCCTTGATTTCTACGGGTTGGTCTTGATATTTATGAATTTGTCTAGATTTCTATGGCTTGGTCATGATTTCTAGGAATTATTCTGGATTTCTATATATAGGTCTCTTGATTTCTTCGGACTGGTTTTGATTTCTGCGGATTTGTCTTAATTCCTTTTACTCGTCTTAATTTTTATGAATTCCACGTAATTTTTCGGATAGGTCATGATTTCTTTGGATTAGTCTTGATTTCTCTGAATTGACCTTAATTTCTACAGTTTTGTCATGATTTCTACAGCTCTAGAAAATATGAAAGATATGAAACAAATGTTAAAATATGGACAATAATTACTTTAGGACCACTGGTTGCAGATGATTAACATTGCCCGTACACACAACAAAAAAATAAACGTGCGTAATACAAACAAAAAAAAATAAATAAAAAACAATAATAACATTGGCGCCATATTTGACTGCAATAGGAACTGGGGGTTAGAAAATGGTGATGGTAGCCTAGCTGGTTTTGATTATTTGGCAGTAAAAGTGGAACTCGCTGTTTCAGCTTGAATTACCCCCCTTCCCCCCGAAATGCCAGGACCACTGGTTTGATATGGTTACCATTACAGGAAACGAAACAAAACCAAAAAATAAACGTGCGTAATACAAACAAACAAAAATAAATAAAAAATAGTAATAACATAGACACCATGTTTGATTACAAAAGGCACTGGGGGTGAAAAAATGCTGATGGTAGCCTAGCTGGTTTTTGATTATTTCGCAGTAGAAGTGGAACTCACTGTTTCAACTTGAACTAACCCCTACCGAAATGTCAGGACCACTGGTCTGATATAATTACCATTGCCAAAAAAATCTGGATTTCTTTGTATGGTCTTGATTTTTAAAGCTTTGCCTTGATTTTTACGGCTTGCTCTTTATTTTTATGAATTCGTCTGGATTTCTAGGGATTGGTCATGATTCCTAGGCATTGTTTTGGATTTCAACATACTGGTCTCTTCATTTTTTCGGATTGCTCTTGATTTTTAGAGATTGGCCTTGATTTCTAGGGATGGGTTTTGGGTTTTCTGAATTCGTCTGGATTTCTAGAGATTGTTCATGATTTGTTGGGATTGTTCTAAATTTCTACATATTGGTTTCTTGATTTTTCTGGTTGGGTTCTTAGATGTTGGCCTTGATTTCTACGGGTTGGTCTTGACTTTTAGAATTCGTCTGGATTTTTACGGGTTTCTAGGGATTGTTCTGGATTTCTAAACATTGGTCTTATTTTTTATGTACTAGTCTTGATTCTTGTGTATTCGTATGGATTTCTACGGATTGCTCATGATTTCTTTGAATTAGTCTTGATTTCTATGAATTGACCTTTTTTAGAGTTTGGTCATGATTTCTACGGATTGGTTTTGATTTTTATATACTTTATTTGATTTATTTTATTGGTTTTGATTTTTATATATCCAAGAAATTATGAAAATGTGAAAAAAATATAGGAAATATGGAAAACAATCTCTAAAAATCCCAAAACTTCGATCTATAAGCCCTGCAAAATTCTAAAAATACGAAAAATATGCTAAACTTCGGAAAATAGTTGCTTCAGGACCACTAGTTTGATATGATTATCATTAGCAGAAAACAAAATAAAACAAAAAATAAATAAACGTGCGTAATACAAATAAACAAAAACAAATAAAAACAATAATAGCATTGACGCTATGTTTGCCTACATTAGGCAGTGGGGATGAAAGAGTGGCGACAGTAGCCTAGTGGCTTTTGATTTTTTTTTGCCAGTAGAAGTAGAATTCGCTATATCAACTCGAAGTAACCGCTTCCGAAAGGTCAAGACTACCGGTCTGACATAATTACCATTAACAGAAAACGAAACAAAAAAAAGGTGCGTAATACAAAGAATAAAAACAAATAAAAAACAATAACAAAATTGACACCATGTTTTACTGCAAAAGGTACTTGTGTGAAAAAATATCGAGGGTATCTTATCTGGTTCTGGATCATTTGGCAGTAGAAATGGAACTCGCTGTTTCAACTCGAAGTAACCCCTCCTGAAATGCCAGGATCAATGGTTTGATATAATTACTATTAGCAGAGAATGAAACAAAACAATAAAAAATAGTGTTTAACACCCAAAAAATAAAATTAAAATAGAAAACAATAATAAAATTGAAGCCATCTTTGATTGTAATAGGTGCTGGGGGGTGAAAAAACGGTAATGGTAGTCCAGCTGGTATATGCTGATTTGACATTAGAAGCGGAATTCACTATTTCAACTTTAAGTAACCCCTTCCGAAACGGCAGGACCATATTACCAAGAAGTGTAAAATTTCCTTGTCTGGGTTTGTTCAGAATTAATTGATCCACAACAATGTCTTCATTAAAACTTTTTTCGCTATTATGTTTACTTAAATATTTACCTGTTCTGTCATGCGTAAACCTGATAACGCAAAAAAGCAAAAGGGAGGATATCGATTTAAGCAATTACATAGCTATGATGTAACATCAGGTGGCTTACGCTCGGGAACAGTGCATCCAATAGAATTTATTCCCCGGAATATAATAACATCAATTGCTTCTGGGTTCGGCTGATTAAAACTTCATTCCAATGGAAATATCTGGTCTCACGTTCGATTCCTACAGTGGAGAAAAATCTTTGGCGGATTATCATGGTTCCTTGAATCAAAACACGTCTTGCCTAAGTGGCTTGGAGAATGTCTTGAGAACGCGTAAGCTCTATTATAACAAGTAACCTGAAATTACGTCATCCTCTGCTACATTGTGGGGTTCTCTACTTGAATAGCTGCCATTGAGGGAAAATATCTTTTAAAAAATCTCGAATAAGAAAAAACACTAACACATGTGTCTAAATTGTATAAGTAAACAATTAACTATTACGTAGCTACCACGTGTGGGCAGTAGACCAAACAAACAATAGCAAGGAACTGGTTGCTATGACTTTGCATAGTAACTAATTAACTATTATGAAATAACCAGGTGTGCGTAATAGTTCATTAATCGATAATATTTGTTGTTTGCTAGGGCATGGCTGGAATTGGTTGCTAGGACCTCTTTGGAAGTGGTTACTTGGGCTTTGCAAATGTAAACAATTAACTATTACATAGTAACAAGGTAAACAAAAACATCCCCTAAAGTATTACGTAACAACCAGGTGTACATGACCAATAATACCAGCGTATTGAGGGATTAGCACCTTCAGATAAAACCCCCTAAGGAAGTCGTGGAAGTGATTATGGCTTCAATACTCATAACCCCCGGAAATTACCCATCCCACCGCGGAAATACCCCCTCAGAAAACACCCCCTGGGGAAAATCTTCCATAGGAAACTTCCCCCTGGAAAATACACCCCTCTCCCGTGGCTGGTTGTTCTCCGATCACTTTCGACTCATAAAAAAGACTTAAACTCTCAATTTCTTAGCTAATGAGCAGCCTCCGAAGTTTCTACGATCATGAGGTGGAGGTGTGAAGGAGAAAGGGGTATTCCCCCTTTTATACGCAATAAATTCTGCTCATTTTGGATTCTAATGTTAGTCCTTACGTTCATAATAATACACTAGACCAGAAATATTCCCATAAATCACAAGGGAGTAGATATCAATTACACATTTTTGACGCGTTTTTCAAAGTTTCGTTTGTACCAAACCCCCCGGACGCCTCTCCTCTTAAAACAAATCCTGGTTACGGCCCTGGGACCATACATCAATTTCTATATCCACTCTCCCATCGTCTCTCTCTTAGAACTATTATTGTACTTATTCGATGGCTCAATGAGAGCTAATTTGCATTCAAATTCACTCTTTAAGGTATCTTCCTCCCTCCCTAACCACAAAACAGTTTGGGACCATATAGAACCATTTCAACATACTTCTTAACACTGCTTGAAACTTTCGACTTGATACCCATAGTTATTTCCGAAATTAGGCAGCCCTTTTAAAATTAAATAAGAAAAACAAGTTTTTTTTAACTGAAAGTAAGGAGTGACATTAAAACTGAAAACGAACAGAAATTATTCCGTATATGAAAGTGCCTGTCCCATCGTCAACGCCTCGCTCTTTATGCTACAGTTTTTTATTGTTTTAAAAAATAAAGTTGTGAGACAGAGTCAAACTTTTTTGTTTCGGTTACTATTGAGCCGGGTCGCTCCTTACTTACTTGTCTTTACAACGAACTGTTTGAAACTGGATGTGCACAATTTTTTTTTTTAGTTCAAAATCCTTCTTAAACATGCCTGAAAGGTTTCAACTTGTTACCGTTAGCCGTTCCTAAGATAATGCAAATATGCTCTTTTGAAAAACTGGATTCACATAGTTACTTTTCGTTTGATTTAACAACCCTCTTAACATGCCCTGAAAGTTTCAGCTTAATATCCCCAGCCATTCTGCATATATTTTATATAGACTTTTGACAACTTGGATTAAAATAACGTCTTTTAATTTAGATTAAATATAAAAACAAGTTTTTTCTAGTGAAGGTAAGGAACAATATTATAACTCAAAACGAACAAAGATTATTCCTTATATGAAGTATACTCCTTATGAAAGTATGTTAATTAGCATACTTTCATTTGAAAATAACTAAGTTTTAATCGTTTTTATGATGGCCCCAGAACTCCCCCTTCCGTGGAAATCATTCCTCGGAAATCTAAAAATGCTAAAAGTTTCCCCCTGACAACACCCCTAGAATATCTTCACCTGCAAAATTGAGTCAAATCTCTCCAGTGTTAATTTTTCCTGGAAAGTTCAACCCGGGAAATTTCTCTCCACAGAAAATTATCTCCCCCCGAAAAAAACCCAAGCACAAATCCCCCCCACTCGAAAAACTGTCTGTATACTTCCAAATAACAAATACTTTACGTAAACAATGGACAAATTTTAAAAGAGACATACCCCCAGGGGCTGAAGGGGTCATGTTATCTCCAAAGGTTAGTTTTTAGATTTTCTAATCAACCTAAATAAAATGGTTGCCACGTCCCTTGAAAATAAGGTTTTTTTTTTTGGGGGGGGGGATAGTTCCTTCTAATATTTTTGGTCACTTAAAAAAGGTCCCTAGGACTTTTTATTTTTGTTCGAAGAGCCCTTTTCAGACAGTCTAGGAATATCGGTTTGATGCGATCACCCCTGCGAAAAAACAAAAATAAAAAAATCAAAAGAAAAACAAATAAAGACGCATTTGTGACCTTTCTTCTGGCAAAAATAATACCAAATTGCACATTTTTGTGAATGGGAACTTGAAACTTTCACAGCGAGGTTCATGGATATGTTGAGTCTACTGCTGTGATTTTCATTAAACTTTATTGACTTATAGGGGCTGTTTCACCACTTTTTTGAAAATCAGAGAAATTTTCTCAGGATCGTAGCTTTTGATGGGACACAATATACTCAAAGAATCCACATATTTGGAATCAGCATAGTAAGCCACTTCTTTTGATTTATCTACTTATATCGAAATTCCGTTTTCGAGAGTTTCGGTTGCTATTGATCCTTTTCGCTCCTTACTTACAGTTAGTTACCACGAACTGTTTGATTTACATCCCCCTCAAGATTCCCTGAAAATTTCAACTTATGTACTTTGCCGCTCCTAAGGTAGCGCAGATACGTATTTTTGACAACCTACTTTTGCATAGTGTGTTTTGATTTTTGAAGTGAAAATTATGAAAGAATTAAAATATGAATTAAGGAGATGAGAAGTGGAGGCCCTAGGTAAAGCTGCTGAAGACCTGAAAAATGCAGCCAGACGGAATAATAGTAAGACATTATACGGGAATGTTAATAAATTGAGAGGGAATGGTCAACCTGGAATTGTCCCAGGTAAAGAAAGAAACAGGGCCACAATTAGTAAAAGGGAAAAGGTTAAATAAAGATGGGCATGGGCAGAACATCTTAAGATGTGCTAAACCGCGATAGGAAAAGATATACAATGTTTTTCATACCTTGGATGTGAAGGAAGATTTATTTTGTGAGGGAGAATTAGTGACAGCATTAAAAGGATTGAAAATTAGTAAGGCTTCAGGTGTATACAGTGTGGCAAATAATTTTTTTTTAGTTATATCGATTATGACATTAGAGATAAGTTACTGAAGATCATGAGTATGATGTTTGAAAAGAGTAATAACCTAGTAATTTTAGGAAATCAGCTGTAGGAATATTGTGGTTTAATCCTGCTTTTTAGAGCAGTAATGACAGAAAGGTTGATATGGCTAGCACACGTTCTGTGGATGAAGGATGATATATTGCCAAAGATCATCATGTGTAAACAACGAGCAACTGGCATATTTTAGAGCTTGTTCAATTGGCTGTGGGATCAAGACATTCCTGGAAGCACAGTTATTGGACCATAGTTATTGGAATAACTCAATTTTTTGATCAGCATATTAGATGGCAGGGCAGACAGAGAAAATTTAGGAGGGGACTGGTTCCCCTCCAATCACTTTTGACTTAGAAAAAGGGTACTAGAACTTTTGATTACAACTGACTGAGCCCATTCCGGATTTTCAATGACAATTCCTTAGATACGAAGTGTCCTGAAAAAAAAAATAAAACATCATAGCTGTATCACTCTTTACTTAGGCAGAGCTATTTGCTGCCATGACTGTTTGATACTTTTACTTTTAACGTCGCTAGATTTATATTCTATTTATTTTTATTTGTTTTGAGATCTACAAATCAATTTGTATTTTTTTTTAGTTTTATATGTAGTTGTTTTTTAGCTTAAAATGAAAGGGGCTTCTACTTCTTTATCGTATCATTCATAGTGCTTGACAATGGTAATTTTTTTTAGCAATGTTGCCTTAATCAAAATTTTTACACTGAAAGGTTACGGCTGTGGCGTCAATTGGGACAGAGAGTGGTGTGACCGGGGCTTTTCCCCATTTTATGCTTTTAAAAATATCTTTTATGGGCGAGTGCAGAGTGTTATGAAAAATTCCCTTTGTGGGCAGTGGAGTCAATTAAAGAAAATTTATAGGAGGCAAAATGTCTTTTTCAAAATTTAGGGGGGGGGTTGTCACTTTTCCATGAGAATAATCCCCAAATGGTTCTTCTAAAGAACTAGGGGTATAAATACCCCTCCGTGGCCCCTTCCCTATTGACACTATTGTGTTTTTTTTGGAAAAAAGGATATTTTTGTTGAAAATGCCATCTTTTTTTGTATTTCCACAGAAAAATTGAGAAAATGAGAAATTCCCTCCTCTCGATTTTGAAAAATATATTTTGCCCTCATCACCTAAATTTTCGTGAGATTGTACCACTGGCATTCCTGTTCCACTGATACCACTGATACATTCCTGTTCAAACTCTTGCATCTGCTTTAGTCATGACCTCTAGAGATGAATTAAATAAAAAAAACAAGTTTTTTTTTTAACTGAAAGTAAGGAACGATTTTAAAACTTAAAACGAACAGAAATTATTCTGTATATGAAAGGGGCTGTCCCCTCCTCAATGCCTCGCTCTTTACGCTAAATTTTTTTATTGTTTAAAAAAATAGAGTTGTGAAAAAAAACAAACTTTAGCGTAAAGAGCGAGGCGTTGAGGAGGGGACAGCCCCTTTCAGATAATCAATATTTTATTTTCGTTTTAATTTTTAACGTCGTTCCTTACTTTCAGTTAAAAAAAACTTGCTCTTTTCTTTAATTTTTGAACGTTTTTGAATTAATGCAGGTTTTGATATTGGCTCAATGTACAGGAATAATTACAACAAAATTTGCATATTAATTTTACTTTTATTTGGTTAAATGGCTTTCTCGAAACTCGTTTAATTTTATTTACGAACGTTTTTATTAGTAATAAATATACGTAACTTACGAATTAACTTAGGTATCGAACTTCTGTATTCACATATTTTAATACGTATATTAAGGGGTTCGCCCCCTAATCAATACCTTGCTCTTTAAGCTAAAGTTCGAATTTTGTTCCAATTCTTAAAAAATGACCCCTTAATCACAACAGCCGTTAATTAGAATAAATAGCTCTTATGAAAGTACTAAAAAATCGTTGGCTTAAAGAGCGAGGTATTGACAAAGGGGTGCACCCAATCATATACTTAATATTTTCTGTTCATTTTAATTTTTGATGCTGCTCATTACTTTCAGTTGAAAAACTTTTTTTCATTTAATTTCTAATCTTTTTGTTTAATAATGATGGGAAATCCGGCGCCTCCTTCATAGCAATGTCCCTCCTTCATGAAAACTTACTTCATGGAAAGATCCTCCCATATAAGCCCTGACCCCCCCCCCACCTACCAAAAAAAACCCTGAAGACGTCTGTTTACTTCCCAATAACCAATGCTATATGTTAACATTGGGTAAAGTTCATAACTTTCAGCCCTCCCCCCGGGGACTTCGGGGGACTAAGTCATCCTAAAAGACCTAATTATCATATTTCCGAACATGCTGAACAAACTGGCTATTTCAAAATTTTGATCGGGTGACTTTGGGGAAAAAATGAGCGTGGGAGGCGGCCTAGTTGTCCTCCATTTTTTGGTCACTTAAAAAGGGCACTAGAGCTTTTAATTTACATTCCAAAGAGCCCTCCCACGATATTATCGGACCACTGGGTCGATACGATCACCCCTAGGAAAAAAACAAACAAACAAACAAATAGACACGCATCCGTGATCTTTCTTCTGGCAAAAAATGCAAAATTCCACATTTTTGTAGATAGGAGCTTGAAACGTCGACAGTAGGGTTTTCTGATAAGCTGAATATGATGGTGTGATTTTCATTAAGGATCTATAAATTTTAGGGGGTCTTTCCCCCTTTTTTCGAAAATCATCTAAATTTTCTCAGGCACGTAATCATCTAAATTTCCTACCCTTTTGATGGGTAGGACTAAACTTGATGCAACTTATATATTTTCAATCAGCATTAAAATTTGATTCTTTTGATATATCTATTGGTATCAAAATTCCTTTTTTAGGGTTTCGGTTACCATTAGATAACCCAAGAAATAGGGTTATAGATTCAAGAGGGTCAAACAGAAGAATAAAAAAAACAAAAAAAAAAAACACTGTTTTATTTGATACTGGACAAGCATCCACTTGTGCCCCGTGTCAATTGATAGTTTATACATTTGACAATCGACACAATCTCGAGTCTTGACAAAAATAAAGCTGTCACAAAGTAAAATGTAACCAATTATTAGACCATAAGCGAAATATATTAAGCAAAGGTCTATGTTCCCTGTCCAATTTTACTGTATAAAATTTTTGCGCAGTACTTTTGATTTTAGATTTTTGATTTTTTTTTTAACGTAAGGCGACAATTTTCCTATCATTCTTTGAGACTTTACATCCATATATTAATCCATACAACGAAGTACGCTTGTGGAGATTGCTTTGTATTATTTTCATTCAAAAATATACTGAAAATTGGAGGAAAACTTTGAAAAATGGAGTATTTTCCTATTTTAGGGAAGTTTAAATCATCTTTTGTGGAAAAAATATCAGTATTATCGTACGTATATATACTAACCTGGTCAATGGATCGATCTGAAACTGTTGAATCTGGTGCTATAAGTATCTTGTCCTTGTAGGGCAAGTTACTGCAATAAAGTGATAAAAAAATCACGTATTTCAGAGGGAACATGAACCTGTGATGTTCAAACGCTTATACCCTGTATAGATTACGGTTCTAAGTGTTTATACGCCCTGGTGTTTACCCCCCGGAAAATACCCCCCACGGAAAATCTCCCCGGAAAATACCCCCCACGGAAAATCCCCTCCGGAAAATCCCCCCCACGGAAAAAACACTCCCGGAAAATACATTTCGGAATACATCCCCCCTCCAAGGAAAATACCCCCCCCCGGAAAATACACCCCCGGAAAATGCCTCCCGTAGAAAATATCCCCCGCAGAATATACCCCTCCCACCGGAAAAAAAAACCCTGAAAAATACCCTCCACGGAAAATACCCCCCTAGAAAATACCCCCCCCTATGGAGAATACCCCCTGCAAAAATACCCCCCCCCCCCGTGGAAAATTTTAGAATTATATTTGAGCTTTGTTTTCTATTTGCCGTAGGGGGAAGGAATTTTGGTACTTACGTATTATACGCCACTCCCTCAAGTTTACGCTGTGTAAAACCTGAGAACAAACCGGTTTCTTCGTTAGCTTCTTTCAGGTTAGCGTGAGACAAGACAAAGACAAGTGACAGAATAGATGAGAAATATATAGCCTAAGTTGGGCTATATATTTGCATATAAGGGGGGAGTATTTGGACAGTTTGAAGTCAGAAAACAAATCTTAGTTCATAATATGCATAATAATTGTACGTAACACATTTTGAATGCAGACCCGCTATACTTTACCCCCCCCCCCCCCACACCCTGATGTGCAAATATATAAACCAAATTTGTTTCAAAAGTAACGAAGAAGCCGGTTTGTTCTCGAGTTTTACGCATCGTAAACTTCAGTAAGTGGCGTATCAAACAGTTCGTGGTAACAAACTGTAAGTAAGGAGCGACCCGGCTCAATGGTAATCGAAACTCTAGAAAGCGGGTTTTTGATACCAATAGACACACCAAAAGAATCATATTTCAATGCTGATTTCAAATATATAACTTTCATCAAGTTTAGTACTACCCATCAAAAGTTACGCACCTGAGAAAATTTGGCTGATTTTCGAAACAAGGGGGAAAGACCCCCTAAAAGCTACAGAAACTTAATGAAAATCACACCATCATATTCAGCGTATCAGAGAACCCTACTGTAGATGTTTCAAGCTCCTATTTACAAAAATGTGGAATTTTGCATTTTTTGCCAGAAGAAAGATCACGGATGCGTGTTTATTTGTTTTTTTTTGTTTTTTTTTTTGTTTTTTTCCCCAGGGGTGATCGTATCGACCCAGTGGTTCTAGAATATCGTGGGAGGACTCAGTGGATATGAAATTAAAAGTTCTTATGCCCTTTTTAAGTGACCAAAAAATGGAGGGCAACTAGGCCCCCTCCCACGCTCATTTTTTTCCAAAAGTCACCTGATCAAAATTTTGAGATAGCCATTTTGTTCAGCATGGTTGAAAATATTAGAACTATGTCGTTTAGGATGGCTTAATCCCACGAAGTCCACGGGGGGAGGGCTGAAAGTTATGAACTTTACCCAATGTTAACATATAGTATTGGTTATTAGGAAGTATACAGACGTTTTCAGGGGGGATTTTTTCTGGTAGTAGAGGAGTGAGTGGGTCGGGGGTTATGTGGGAGGATTTTTCAATGAAGGAAGTTTTCAAGGGGGCAGGGACATTGCTATGAAGGGGGCGCCGGATTTACCAGCATTATTTAAAAAAAGATCAGAAGTTAAATGGTAAAAAAAACAAGTTTTCCAACTGAAAATCAGGAGTAACATCAAAACTTTCCTAATAGTTTCAAAACTTTACTGATAGTTTGACTTTCTCACAATTCTTCTTTTTTTTAAACAATAAAAAACTTTAGCGTAAAGAGCGAGGCGTTGAGGAGGGGACAGCCCCTTTCATATACGGAATAATTTCTGTTCGTTTTAAGTTTTAACGTCGTTCCTTACTTTCAGTTAAAAAAAACTTGTTTTTTTTTTTAATAAAACACAAGTACCAAACTTTTTCATGGAGAGAGAGCCGGATTTCCCGATATTATTTAAGAAAGATCAGAAATTAAATTTATAAGAAAAAAAAATATTTTTCAACAGAAAGTATGGTGCAACATCAAAACTTAAAACGAACAGAAACCATTACGTATATGAATGGGGTTGCCTCCTCTTCAAGACCTCGCACTTTACGCTAAAGATTTTTTTAAAAGCTTATTATTCTAGTTAAATGGCCATTGTATTTCAGGAATCGTTCTTAAAGAATTAGGACAAAAAGTTCTGATTGAAAATTATAGCCATCATCAGTTAAAAAGGCATATTTCGTAACAAGTAAGATTTCATAATAGCATGGGAAGTACAAATAGTGTGGTAATATTGACCAGAATAATAGGCTGTATACGCAGAAATCGACAGAAAGCAAAACTATATATTGTTTCAACCATCAGTGAATTTTCAGGAATTCCTCCTAAATTACACAAGTATCCTCAGATAAAAAC
This sequence comes from Artemia sp. Qi Xiang Cuo, assembly GCF_049724085.1. Classification (NCBI taxonomy): domain Eukaryota; kingdom Metazoa; phylum Arthropoda; class Branchiopoda; order Anostraca; family Artemiidae; genus Artemia; species Artemia sp. Qi Xiang Cuo. The sequence goes on along the minus strand of NC_142797.1, from coordinate 69,135,615 downwards.
AGTCTCCTAAAATTCCTGTGAAGTCAAATAAACTCATAAAATTCTGCAAAAACTTTGAGGGGTGGTTGTGGATATAGCGCTTGTTAGCACAGTTTTGACTGCACAATTATGTAGTAGATAATTTATAACAATAGATTATTCCCTGTCCGTTCTTCAAATCCCGCAGATTACGCTAAAGTTTCGAAGTTCTTTAAAAACTCCTCTCATTCAAATTTCCCTTTGGAAAATTACCCCGAAGACTATGTTCCCTACGAAAAATTATCCTCGTGGAAAATCCCCGCCACAGAGCCCCCCCCCCCCACAAAAAATATGTGTGTCTAAATAATGGGTAAATTGAGTGACTTACAGCCCTTTTCTCGAGGGAATATAGGGGTCATGTCATAACCAAAGGCATTGTTATTGACAATTCAACTCCTGAATCAAATTGCTATCTCAAAATTTTGATCGGAAGTCTTTGGGGGAAAAGGGGCATAGAAGGGGGCTAGTTGCCCTCTAATCTTTTTGGTCACTGGAAATAAAACCTAGAAATTATAATTTCAAATCAAAGAATTATTGTTTTGACACGATCATCCCTAAAAAAAAAAAAAAACTTCCGCCATACACCATATTGTCTTGATCTTTTTAATTCTATTTTTTTTTTTTTTTTTGCAAGTGTATCTTTTTATCAAACAGCCCATGGGGACAAACCGTAAGTAAGGAGTGACCTGGGCAATTAAAACACCAAAAAACGATATTTGACAACAATATCTGCAGTGAATATATAAGCTTTTTATGGTAATTCCAAATATGTGAAATTTATCACGTTTAATCTTAGCCATCTAAAGTTAGGAGCCAGAGATTATTTGCCTGATTTTGAGAAAAGGAGGAAAAGAGAACCTAGAGGGTAAAAACATTCCTAAGGGTGAGTCTAATGCCTCAAAAAGTGCATTTTTATGTTATAATTTTCCAGCTCTCCGTGAACCTTGAAATAAATATACAAGAGGGCTTGAGGGGAGGCATAAACTAATCGCTAATCCCCATTCATTTGGATTAAGTATTAATATAGACGCTGTGGAGTGATTACTCCATTCTTAATGCAGAAAAAACTCTTGTTTGGAATACTAAATATTATATTTATGTTCTAATAGGGACAAAAGAAGGACAGCTGGAGGGAGGACATCTTGAGGTATAGTAAATGAATATCTCAGGAAGAGGTTGGTAAGTATTACCACGAACTATGTTTTTGTAGACATTCAAATTGACATATTGGGTTTACTTCTACTATTTATATATTAAACAGTTTGTGGCAACCAACTGCAAGCTACGAGAGACTTTTGCTAATACTAACCAGAGCTCTAAAAGCAGGAATTTTTTACATAAACCTTAGAAAAATTTGCCTTTTCGGTGGCCCCAAAATACACTAATTCTCTTATGTTTAAAAGTATCCAACAAATTGTATTCTATTTTTTTTTCTTCTCTTACATCATTAATAAATTAAAATACCTGAAAATTCCAGGAATAAATATCATTACACATTAAACAGACAGTGTACTTTTATTAGTTCTTTCCAGCAATCTTGCTTTATTTTTTTTTTATTTTTTTTTTTTTATTTTTTTTTTGCTGACATTATGACAAATGAAAACAGAATAAGTATGAAAAGAATAGCCTTTCAGTAAATTGTAAATGACGCACTAATCTTTGAAAGGATTAGAGGGTGGCCAGCCCTAGTCCTGGCTGTGGTAAGTTCCGTTCATTAAACGGAACTTACCACAGCTTAACTTGATTATTCATTTTAATTTTTATTCATTTTGAGTCTCGTTTATTAGTTGTTGGTGATTTATCTTCACCTTATGTTTGAATAAATAAAAAAAACGAGTTTTTTAAACTGAAAGTAAGTAGCGACACTAAAACCTAAAACGAACAGAAATTATTCCGTATATGAAAGGGGCTGTCCCCTCCTCAACGTTGTGAGACAGAGTCAAACTTTAGCGTACAGAGCGAGGCTTTGAGAAGGTCACAGCCCCTTTCGTATACGGAATAATTTCTGTTCGTTTTAAGTTTTAATGTCGCTCCTTACTTTCAGTTTAAAAAACTTGTTTTTTTTTATTTAATTTCTGATCGTTTTTTAGTTAATGCAGCTTTTATTTTGACTCACTGTCATTGAATAAGTAAACAAAATTTGCATAGAAATTTTACTTTTCTTTTGCTAAATGGCTGTCTCTACATTTGGTTCTGACGTAATTTACAAATTAACTTACGTAACGAACTTTTATATTCGTATATTTTTCTTCTTCCAGAAAATACAAAGTTGCAGATTTTTGCAGATATGAGCTTGAAACCTATGTTATAGGGTTTTCTGATACGATAAATCTAACGGTGTGATTTTCATTAAAATTCTTTATTTTTTAGGGGATGTTTCCCCCCTCTTTAAAAAAGCAGGTAAATTTTCTCAGGCTCGTAGCCTTTGATGAGTAATACTAAACTTAATAAAATTCATATATTTAGAATCAGCATTATAAGCCCATTCTTTTGATACATTTATTGACATCCAAATTCCGTTTTTAAAAGTTTCGATTACTATCGAGCCGTATCGCTTGTTTTTTTTTTATTGTTTTTATTTTATTACGTATATGTTATTACGTATATGAGGGGGTTCTCCCCTTAGTCAATACCACGCTCTTTACGTCAAAAGTTAATAAATTTTTTAATTCACAAACCCCTGAATCACAAAAGCCGTTTAATTAGAATAGATAGCTCTTTTTAAACCATTAAAAAAAAGTGTAGCGTAAAGAGTGAGGTATTGACTTGGGGGAGAACCCCCTCATATATGTAATAATTTCTGTTCATTTTAAGTTCTAATGTTGCTTCTTACTTTCAGTTGAAAAAACTTGTTTTTTTTAATTTAATTTCTGATCGTTTTTTAAATATGGCTTGGAAATCCGGTGCCCCCTTCATAGAAATATCCCTTACCCCAAAGAAACTTCCTCCACAGAAAGATTCTCCCGATTAACCCCCTCCTCCAGCCCCTTCCCCCCCCCACCAGAAAAAAATTCTTACTGAAAATGTCTGTATACTTCCCAATAACCAATAAAATATGTAAGCAATGGGCAAAGTTCATAACTTGCAGCCCTTACCCTGGGAACTGTGGGGGATTAGGTCATCCTAAACGACATATTTATTAGATTTTTAACTATGCTGAACAAAATTGCTATCTCAAAATTTTAATTGGGTGACTCTGAGAAAAAATGAGCGTGGGAGGGGGCCTAGTTGCCCTCCATTATTTTTGGTCACTTAAAAGGAGTAGAGATGGGGGTGCCAGTCGTGACATTACCACGTGGTTTATGGTCCTAATATGGGCATAGAGTCCCTAGGGGAGTTGGATTTCTGAGAAATTGATTGCGTAATCGGTCAATGACCTCTTTTTCCAAGGTCGATTTATTTGATGTTTCTATGTGTAATAGCTCCGGGGTGAAGGTTGCACATGCGCATTGAATTCTAACGGGAACAGTGTTATTGATCTAGGACTCGAAGGGGAAGTGAATTTCCGAGAACTTGATTGCGTAATCGAAGGGGAAATTATTGATTCACGAAGGGGAAATTAAGAAAAAAACATGGCTTCTTTAATCTGTGATTTACATAATCGCTAGGGGAAATTATTGATTCACGAAGGGGAAATTATGAAACAAACATGGCTTCATTGTTGTTTGGTTAGCTTAACCTGAGAAATTGATTTACATAATCGGGGGGAAATTGTTGATTCACGAAGAGGGAATTAGGAAACATTAAGGCTTCTTTAATCTTTAGGCCTGAGGGATTTATTTATTATTGTTGTTTTTGGACAAGTGCATGCCATAAACCACGTGGTGCTGTCACGAGTCAGAACACCGGTGCTGTCGACCTCAATTCACCTATCGTGAATCAATAATTCCCCTTAGAAACAACAAATTAATGTCCCTTTCTTGACAGATCAATCAATCAATGACATCATCTGTCAGACTTTAAAAATTTTCGCCTAGAAACATTTCTCCAGGAATAGATCCAGGTCATTAATGTCTTTGCCTCGGGAACAGTTCTACTGGTCGAACTCCAAAGGATATTAATAACCAAAAGCCATGGAAACAATTAGGCAAGAAACATCTTAGCGATGAAGTGTTTTAGCGTGCGAGAAGGTTTCCTATTAATTTGAAACGCGTTAGCACAGAGATGCCAATAACAAAGGAACACGCTGAATTTGCGTTTAGGGATTATTTGGGCGAAACCGTTTTAGACAGGTAATGGAACTATTTCAGCGAAACAGATAGAGAAATTTTAAAAGAATATTTTTGAAGAGATTTTAGAAGAGAATTTAATGGTGAAACTCTATGGTCGTTATAATACACAAGTTTCATTTGAACAGTGTTGTGAGGTCCTCTAACCCAACCCCAAAGGGTTCCAATCCTCATACCCCAACCCCGAAGGAAGCCCCCCGGGCCTCCAAGGTCCACCCGGCTCCCCAAGGCCCTCCCCCGGGCCCCCACTGTCCCCCAGGCCCCCAACTGCCCCCCGGACACTCAAAGGTCCCCCAAGCTCCCAAAGGGCCACCGGCACCCCCAAAGGCCCACCCCAGACCCTCAACGGCCATCCCCGGGCCCCCCAAAGGCCCATCGAGCTCCCAAAGGACCAACGGGGTCCCAAAGGCCATCCACCGGTCCCCAAAGGTCACCCAGACACCCAAAGGCCCTCCCTGTGCCCCAAAGGCCCTCCCTGTGCCCCAAAGGCCCTCCCCCGACCCCCTCCTCCTCCCACCTCCTCCTCCTCCACGTCCTCCTCCTCCCACCTCCTCCTCCTCCTCCTCCTCATCCTCCTCCCACCTCCTCCTCCTCATCCTCCTCCCACCTCCTCCTCCTCCTCCTCCTCCTCCTCCTCCTCCTCCTCCTCCTCCTCCTCCTCCCACCTCCTTCCTCCTCCTCCTCCCTCCTCCTTCTACCTCCTCCTCCCACCTCCTCCTCCTCCTCCTCCTCCTCCCCTTCCCCCCCCCATTCCCTCATCATTTTTTATACTTTTTTGTGCATTGAGACACAGAACGACCCCCTGCCCCCGGCCCCTCCCCCCTCCAAAGGTCTGATTTTTTCAAAGTTCATTTTGAATTTCTTTCATTGAAATGCAAGAGTTGGAATATTTCAGTAGTGTTTGGTTGTGGTTTACCTTGTCACAGTTACATTTTCTTGATTTTTCAAAGTTCATTTTGAATTTCTTTCGTTGAAATGCAAGAGTTGGAATATTTCAGTAGTGTGATGTTGTAGTTTACCATGTCACAGTTACATTCCCTTAATTTTTCAAAGTTCATTTTGAATTTCTTTCGTTGAAATGCAAGAGTTGGAATATTTCACTAGTGTGATGTTGTAGTTTACCCTGTCACAGTTACATTCCATTAATTTTTGATAGTTCATTTTGAATTTCTTTCGTTGAAATGCAAGAGTTGGAATATTTCCGTAGTGTTTGGTTGCGGTTTACCATGTCACAGTTACATTTTCTTAATTTTTGATAGTTCATTTTGAATTTCTTTCGTTGAAATGCAAGAGTTGGAATATTTCAGTAGTGTGATGTTGTAGTTTACCATGTCACAGTTACATTCCCTTAATTTTTCAAAGTTCATTTTGAATTTCTTTCGTTGAAATGCAAGAGTTGGAATATTTCACTAGTGTGATGTTGTAGTTTACCCTGTCACAGTTACATTCCCTTAATTTTTGAAAGTCCCTTGTGAATTTCTTTCGTTGAAATGCAAGAGTTGGAATATTTCAGTAGTGTTTGGTTGCGGTTTACCTTGTCACAGTTACATTTTCTTGATTTTTCAAAGTTCATTTTGAATTTCTTTCATTGAAATGTAAGAGTTGGAATATTTCAGTAGTGTTTGGTCGTGGTTTACCTTGTCACAGTTACATTTTCTTGATTTTTCAAAGTTCATTTTGAATTTCTTTCGTTGAAATGCAAGAGTTGGACTATTTCAGTAGTGTTTGTTTGCGGTTTACCTTGTCACAGTTAAATTGCCTTAATTTTTCAAATTTCATTTTGAATTTCTTTCGATGAAATTCAAGAGTTGGAATATTTCACTAGTGTTTGGTTGTGGTTTACCATGTCACAGTTACATTCCCTTAATTTTTAAAAGTTCATTTTGAATTTCTTTCGTTTAAATGCAAGAGTTGGAATATTTCACTAGTGTTTGGTTGCGGTTCACCTTGTCACAGTTACATTTACTTGATTTTTCAAAGTTCATTTGAATTTCTTTCATTGTAATGAAAGAGTTTGAATATTTCAGTAGTGTTTGGTCGTGGTTTACCTTGTCACAGTTACATTCCCTTAATTTTTCAAAGTTCATTTGAATTTCTTTCGTTGAAATGCAAGAGTTGGAATATTTCAGTAGTGTTTGGTTGCGGTTGACCTTGTCACAGTTACATTCCCATAATTTTTCAAAGTTCATTTTGAATTTCTCTCGTTGAAATGCAAGAGTTGGAATATTTCACTAGTGTTTGGTTGCGGTTCACCTTGTCACAGTTACATTTTCTTGATTTTTCAAAGTTCATTTTGAATTTCTTACATTGAAATGCACGAGTTGGAATATTTCTGTAGTGTTTGGTCGTGGTTTAACTTGTCACAATTACATTCCCTTAATTTTTCAAAGTTCATTTTTATTTAATTAGTTTAAATGCAATAGTTGGTAGATTTCAGTAGTGTTTTGTTGTGGTTTACCTTGTCACAGTTACATTACCTTTATTTTTCAAAGTTCATTTTGAATTTCTTTCGTTGAAATGCAAGAGTTGGAATATTTCACTATTGTTTGGTTGTGGTTTACCATGTCACAGTTACATTTTCCTGATTTTTCAAAGTTTATTTTGAATTTCTTTCATTGAAATGCAAGAGTTGGAATATTTCACTATTGTTTTGTTGTGGTTTACCATGTCACAGTTACATTTTAATGATTTTTCAAAGTTTATTTTGAATTTCTTTCCTAGAAATGCAAGAGTTGGAATATTTCAATAGTGTTTTGTTGTGGTTTACCTTGTCACAGTTACAGTTTCTTGATTTTTCAAAGTTCATTTTGAATTTCTTTCCTTGATATGCAAGAGTTGAAATATATCAGTAGTGTGATGTTGTGGTTTACCTTGTCACAGTTACATTTTCTTGATTTTTCATAGTTCATTTTGAATTTCTTTCATTGAAATGCAAGAGTTGGAATATTTCAGTAGTGTTTAGTTGCGGTTTACCTTGTCACAGTTACATTTTCTTGATTCTTCAAAGTTATTTTTGAATTTAATTCTTTGAATTGCAAGAGTTGGAATATTTAATTAGTGTTTGGTTGTGGTTTAACTTTTCATAGCTACATTTTCTTTATGTTTCAAATATTATTTTGTTTACAATTCTTTGATTTGAACGAGTTGATATATTTCATTAGTTAGGTGTTGTGTTTGAACTGTAAAATATTACTTTTTAATTGGAGTAATTAGTACATGATTATTTCTTTAGTTTAAAGTAACTTGTTGGTCTTTTTATGGATTTTGTTCTATTGTTTTAAACATTAACAGTTCACTAACAATTATTATAAATTGTCTGATTTTATATACATAAATTTAATAAAATAGGTGGAATAATTGAAAATTGTTTGTGTGTTGTTTCCATTGTCAGAGTTACATTTTTATGATAATACAATGTTCATTTTGAATTTCTTTCATTGAAATAAAAAAGTTGGAATATTTCAGTAGTGTGTTAGTGTAGTTTACATTGACACAGTTACATTTTCTTGATTTTTCATTGTTATTTTTGAATTTCTTTCCTTGAAATGTCATAGTTGGTTTCTTTAAATAGTGTGTGTTCATGGTTTACCCTGTCACAGTTACATTTTCGTGATTTTTCAAAGTTCATTTTGATTTTCTTTCGTTGAAATGCAAGAGTTGGACTATTTCAGTAGTGTTTGGTCGTGTTTTACCTTGTCACACTTACATTTTCTTGATTTTTCAAAGTTCATTTAGAATTTCTTTCTTTGAAAAGCAAGAGTTTGAATATTTCATTAGTTTTTGGTCGTGGTTTACCTTGTCAAAGTTAAATTTTCGTTATTTTATAAAGTTCATTTGAATTTATTTAGTTGAAATTCAAGAGTTTGAATATTTCAGTAGTGTTTGGTTGTTGTTTACCTTTGTCACACTTACATTTTCTTGATTTTTCAAAGGTCTTTTTGAATTTCTTTCGTTGAAATGCAAGAGTTGGAATATTTCAGTAGTGTTTGGTTGTGTTTTACCTTGTCAAAGTTACATTTTCGTGATTTTTCAAAGTTCATTTTGAATTTCTTTCTTTGAAATGCAAGAGTTGGAATATTTCAGTATTGTTTGGTTGTGGTTTACCTTGTCACAATTACATTTTCTTGATTTTTCAAAGTTCATTTTGAATTTCTTTCGTTGAAATGCAAGAGTTGGAATATTTCAGTAGTGTATGGTTATGGTATACCTTGTCACAGTTACATTTTCATGATTTTTCAATGTTCATTTTAAATTTCTTTCGTTGAAATGCAAGAGTTGGAATATTTCAGTAGTGTTTGGTTTTGGTGTACCTTGTCACAGTTACATTTTCTTGATTTTTCAAAGTTTATTTTGAATTTCTTACCTTGAAATGCAAGAGTTGGAATATTTCAGTAGTGTTTGGTTGTGGTTTACCCTGTCACAGTTACATTTTCTTGATTTTTCAAAGTTCATTTTGAATTTCTTTCATTGAAATGCAAGAGTTGGAATATTTCAGTACTGTTTGGTTGTGGTTTACCTTGTCACAGTTACATTTTCATGATTTTTAAAAGTTCATTTTTAATTTCTTTCGTTGAAATGCAAGAGTTGGAATATTTCAGTGGTGTATGGTTATGGTATAACTTGTCAAAGTTACATTTTCATAATTTTCAAAAGTTCATTTTGAATTTCTTTCGTTGAAATGCAAGAGTTGGAATATTTCAGTAGTGTTTGGTAGTGGTTTAACTTGTCACAGATAAATTTTCTTGATTTTTCAAAGTTCATTTTGAATTTCTTTCGTTGAAATGCAAGAGTTGGAATATTTCAGTAGTGTTTGGTTGTGGTTTAACTTGTCACATTTACCTTTTATTGTATTTTCATAGTTCATTTTGAATTTCTTTCGTTGAAATGCAAGAGTTGGAATATTTCAGTAGTGTTTGGTTGTGGTTTACCTTGTCACAGTTACATTTTCTTGATTTTTCAAATTTAATTTTTAATTTCTTTCGTTGAAAAGCAAGAGTTGGAATATTTCAGTAGAGTGTGGTTGTGGTTTAACTTGTCAAAGTTACATTTTCTTGATTTTTAAAAGTTAATTTTTAATTTCTTTCGTTTAAAATCAAGATTTGGAATATTTCAGTAGTGTTTACTTGTGGTTTACCTTGTCACAGTTACATTTTCTTGATTTTTTCAATTTTCTTTTGAATTTCTTTCGTTGAAATGCAAGAGTTGGAATATTTCAGTAGTGTATGGTTATGTTTTAACTTGTCACAGTTACAATTTCTTGATTTTTTAAATGTTCATTTTGAATTTCTTTCGTTGAAATGAAAGAATTGTATTATTTCAGAAGTGTCTGGTTATGGTTTACATTGTCACAGTTAAATTATATTGATTTTTCAAAGTTCATTTTGAATTTCTTTCGTTGAAATGCAGGAGTTGGATTATTTCAGAAGTGTTTGGTCGTGATTTACCATGTCACAGTTACATTTTCTTGATTTTTCAAAGTTCATTTTGAATTTCTTTCATTGAAATGCAAGAGTTGAACTAATTCAGTAGTGTTTGGTCATGGTTTACCTTGTCACAGTTACATTTTCTTGATTTTTCACAGCTCATTTTGAATTTCTTTCGTTGAAAAGCAAGAGTTGGACTATTTAAGTATTGTTTGTTTCTGTTTTACCTTGTCACAGTTAAATTTTCTTGATTTTTTAAAGATAATTTGAATTTCTTTCGTTGAAAAGCAGGAGATGGAATATTTCAGTAGTGTTTGGTTTTGGTTTACATTGTCACAGTTACATTTTCTTGATTTTTCAAAGTTCATTTTGAATTTATTTCTTTGAAGTGCAAGAGTTGGAATATTTCAGTAGTGTTTGGTTATGGTTTACCTTGTCACAGTTACATTTTCTAGATTTTTCAAATTAATTTTGAATTTCTATAGTTGAAATGCAAGAGTTGGAATATTTCAGTAGTGTTTGGGTGTCGTTTACCATGTAACAGTTACATTTTCTTGATTTTTCAAACTTCATTTTGAATTTCTTTCTTTGAAATGCAAGAGTTGGACTATTTCAGTAGTGTTTTGTTGTGGTGTACCTTGTCACAGTGACATTTTATTGATTTTTCAAAGATCATTTTTTGAATTTCTTTCGTTGAAATGCAAGAGTTGGAATATGTCACTAGTGTATGGTTATGGTTTACCTTGTCACATGTACACACAGGTATACACATGTACAAACAAGTGCTTATCATGATTGCTCATGATAAGTTAACCTAACCTTTTCCGGTGAGTATGGTTAGTTTAGACTAGATTCAGTTAGGTTAGATTAGACTAGGTTAGGTTAGCCTACGTACGCTTCACTTAGGTTAGCTTAGGTTAGGTGAGAGACATGCGAAAAGTTAGGTGTATGATTAGGTTAGGTTAGGTTAGATTAGGCCAGGTTAGGTTAAGTTCGGTTAGGCTAGGTTAGCCTACGTACGCACGCGTACGTAGGCTAACCTAGCCTAACCTAACTTAACCTAACCTGGCCTAATCTAACCTAACCTAACCTAATCATACACCTAACTTTTCGCATGTCTCTCACCTAACCTAAGCTAACCTAAGTGAAGCGTACGTAGGCTAACCTAACCTAGTCTAATCTAACCTAACTGAATCTAGTCTAACCTAACCACACTCACCGGAAAAGGTTAGGATAACTTATCATGAGCACTCATGATAAACACATGTGTGTACATGTGTATACATGTGTTTACATGTGACAAGGTACACAACAACCATACACTAGTGAAATATTCTAACTCTTGCATTTCAACGAAAGAAATTCAAAATGAAATTTGAAAAATCAAGAAAATGTAACTGTGACAAGGTAAACCACAACCAAACACTACTGAAATATTCCAACTCTTGCATTTCAAAGAAAGAAATTCAAAATGAAGTTTGAAAAATCAAGAAAATGTAACTGTGACATGGTAAACGACAACCACACACTACTGAAATATTCCAACTCTTGCATTACAAAGATAGAAATTAAAATTTAATTTGAAAAATCGAGAAAATGTAACTGTGACAAGGTAAACCACAACTAAACACTACTGAAATATTCCAACTCTTGCACTTCAACGAAAGAAATTCAAAATGAACTTTGAACAATCAAGAAAATGTAACTGTGACAAGGTAAACCATAACCAAGCACTACTGAAATATTCCATCTCCTGCTTTTCAACGAAAGAAATTCAAATGATCTTTGAAAAATCAAGAAAATGTAACTGTGACAAGGTAAACCATAAGCAAACACTACTGAAATATTCCAACTCTTGCTTTTCAACGAAAGAAATTCAAAATGAACTTTGAAAAATCAAGAAAATGTAACTGTGACAATTTAAACCAAAACCAGACACTTCTGAAATAATCCAACTCGTTCATTTAAATTAAAGAAATTCAAAATTTACTGTGAAAAAATCGAGAATATTTAACTTTGACTTTGTACAACACAACAAAAGATTACCGAAAAAATCCAGCTCTTGCATTTCAACGAAAGAAACTCTAAAGAACAATGTAAATATAACGAGAAGGTACCTGTTTAAATGACAACACCGAGTAAAAACCTAAAGACATATTCCAAATCTTGCATTTCAACGAAATAAATTCAAATGAACTTTAAAAAATCAAGAAAATGTAACTGTGACAAGTTAAACCACAACCAAACACTACTTAAATATTCCAACTCTTGATTTTCAACGAAAGTAATTCAAAATGAACTTTGAAAAATCAAGAAATTATAACTGTGACATGGTAAACGACAACCAAACACTATTGAAATATTCCAACTCTTGCATTTCAACGATAGAAATTAAAAATGAACTTTGAAAAATCGAGAAAATGTAACTGTGACAAGGTAAACCATAACCAAACACTACTGAAATATTCCAACTCTTGCACTTCAAAGAAATAAATTCAAAATGAACTTTGAAAAATCAAGAAAATGTAACTGTGACAAGGTAAACCATAACCAAACACTACTGAAATATTCCATCTCCTGCTTTTCAACTAAAGAAATTCAAATGATCTTTGAAAAATCAAGAAAATGTAACTGTGACAAGGTAAACCATAAGCAAACACTACTGAAATATTCCAACTCTTGCTTTTCAACGAAAGAAATTCAAAATGAGCTTTGAAAAATCAAGAGAATGTAACTGTGACAATGTAAACAATAACCAGACACTTCTGAAATAATCCAATTCTTGCATTTCAAAGAAAGAAATTCAAAATGAACTTTGAAAAAATCAAGAAAATGTAACTGTGACAAGGTAAACCATAACCAGACACTTCTGAAATATTCCAATTCTTGCATTTCAACTAAAGAAATTCAAATTAACTTTTAAAAAATCAAGAAAATGTAACTGTGACAAGGTAAACCACAAGTAAACACTACTGAAATATTCTAACTCTTGCTTTTCAACTAAAGAAATTCAAAATTAACATAGAAAAAAAATGAAATTGTAAGTGTGACAAGTTAAACCACGGCAAAACGCTAGTGGAAGATTCAAACTCTTGCATATAAACGACAAAAATTCATTATTCACAGAGTCGTAAATAGAAGATGCAACTTTTACAAGTAAAATAACGACCAAAAGGTACTGAGTTATTCCAACTCTTGCATTTAAACGAAAGACATACACCATGAACAATGAAAAATCAAGAAGATATAACTGTGACAAGTTAAACCACAACCAAACTCTACTGAAATATTCCAACTCTTGCATTTCAAAGAAAGAAATTCAAAATGAACTTTGAAAAATCAAGAAAATATATCTGTGACAAGTTAAACCACGACCAAACTCTACTGAAATATTACAACTCTTGCATTTCAACGAATGAAATTCAAAATGAACTTTGGAAAATCATGAAAATGTAACTTTGACAATTTATACCATAACCATACACCACTGAAATATTCCAACTCTTGCATTTCAACGAATGACATTCAAAATGAACTTTGAAAAATCATGATAATGTAACTGTGACATGGTAAACCACAACCAAACAGTACTGAAATATTCCAACTCTTGCATTTCAAAGAAAGAAATTCAAAATGAACTTTGAAAAATCAAGAAAATGTAACTGTGACATGGTAAACCAAAACCAAACAATACTGAAATATTCCAACTCTTGCATTTCAATGTAAGAAATTCAAATTAACATTGAAAAATCAAGAAAATGTAACTGTGACAAGGTAAACCATAACCAAACACTACTGAAATATTCCAACTCTTGCATTTCAACGAAAGAAATTCAAAATGAACATTGAAAAATCAAGAAAATGTAACTGTGACAAGGTATACCATAACCATACACTACTGAAATATTCCAACTCTTGCATTTCAACGAAAGAAATTCAAAATGAACTTTGAGAAAATCAAGAAAATGTAACTGTGACAAGGTAAACCACAACCAAACACTACTGAAATATTCCATCTCTTGCATTTCAATGTAAGAAATTAAAAAAGAACTTTTAAAAATAAAGAAAATTTAACTTTTACATGGTAAACCACGACCAAACACTACTTAAATATTCCAACTCTTGCATTTCAACTAAAGAAATTCAAATTAAAATTAAAAAATAAATAAAATGTAACTTTTACCATGTAAACCACGAACAAACACGACTGAAATATTCCAGCTCTTGCTTTTCAATGAAAGAAATTCGAAATGATCTTTGAAAAATCAAGAAAATGTAACTGTGACAAGGTAAACCACGACCAAACACTACTGAAATATTCCAACTCTTGCATTTCAACGAAATAAATTCAAAATGAACTTTAAAAAATCACGAAAATGTAACTGTGACAAGGTAAACCACGACCAAACACTACTGAAATATTCCAACTCTTGCATTTCAACGAAAGAAATTCAAAATGAACTTTGAAAAATCAAGAAAATGTAACTGTGACAGGGTAAACTACAATAAAACACTACTGAAATATTCCAACTCTTGCATTTCAACGAAATAAATTCAAAATGAACTTTGAAAAATCAAGAAAATGTAACTGTGACAATGGAAACCACACCCAAACACTACTGAAATATTCCAACTCTTGTATTTCAATGAAAGAAATTAAAAATGAACTTTGAAAATCAAGAAAATGTAACTGTGACAAGGTAACCCACAACCAAACACTACTGAAATATTACAACTCTTGCATTTCAACTAAAGAAATTCAAATTAACTTTTAAAAATCAAGAAAATGTAACTGTGACAAGGTAACCCACAAGCAAACACTACTGAAATATTTCAACTCTTGCATTTCAACGAAATAAATTCAAAATGAACTTTGAAAAATCATGAAAATGTATCTATGACAAGGTAAACCACAACCAAACACTACTGAAATATTCCAACTCTTGCATTTCAACGAATGAAATTCAAAAAGAACTTTGAAGAATCAAGAAAATGTAACTGTGACAAGGTAAACCACAACCAAACACTACTGAAATATTCCAACTCTTGCATTTCAAAGAAAGAAATTCAAAATGAACTTTGAAAAATCAAGAAAATGTATCTTTGACAAGGTAAACCACAACATCACACTACTGAAATATTCCAACTCTTGCATTTCAATGAAAGAAATTCAAAATAAACTATGAAAAATCAAGAAAATGTAACTGTGACCAGGTAAACCACAACCAAACACTACTGAAATATTCCAACTCTTGCATTTCAATGAAAAAAATTCAAAATAAACTTTGAAAAATCATGAAAATGTAAATGTGAAATGGAATAACACAAACAAACACTACTGAAATATTCCAACTCTTGCATTTCAGTGAAAGAAATTCAAAATAAACTTTGAAAAATCAGGAAAATGTAACTGTGTAAGGGTAAACCACAACCAAACACTAGTGAAATATTCCAACTCATGCCTTTCAGCGAAAGAAATTCAATATGAACTTTGAAAAATTAAAGGAAATGTAACTGTGACAAGGTAAACCGCAACAAAACACTACAGAAATATTCCAACTCTTGCATTTCAACGAAATAAATTCAAATTAAATTTGAAAAATTAAGGGAATGTAACTGTGACAAGGTAAACCACGACCAAACACTACTGAAATATTCCAACTCTTGCATTTCAATGAAAGAAATTCAAAATCAACTTTGAAAAATCACGAAAATGTAACTGTGACAAGGTGAACCGCAACCAAACACTAGTGAAATATTCCAACTCTTGCATTTCAACGAAAGAAATTCAAAATGAACTTTGAAAAATTAAGTGAATGTAACTGTGACAAGGTAAACCTCAACAAAACACTACTGAAATATTCCAACTCTTGCATTTCAACTAAAGAAATTCAAATGAACTTTTAAAAATTAAGGGAATGTAACTGTGACAAGGTAAACCACGACCAAACACTACTGAAATATTCCAACTCTTGCATTTCAATGAAATAAATTCAAAATGAACTTTGAAAAATAACGAAAATGTAACTGTGACAAGGTGAACCGCAACCAAACACTAGTGAAATATTCCAACTCTTGCATTTCAACGAAAGAAATTCAAAATGAACTTTGAAAAATTAAGGGAATGTAACTGTGACATGCTAAACCACAACCAAACACTAGTGAAATATTCCAACTCTTGAATTTCATCTAAAGAAATTCAAAATGAACTTTGAAAAATAAAGTTAATGTAACTGTGACAAGGTAAACCTCAACCAAACACTACTGAAATATTCCAACTCTTGCATTTCAACGAAAGAAATTCAAAATTAACTTTGAAAAATAAAGAAAATGTAACTGTGACAAGGTAAACCACTACCAAACACTACTGAAATATTCCAACTCTTGCATTTCAACGAAAGAAATTCAAAATGAACTTTGAAAAATCAAGAAAATGTAACTGTGACAAGGTAAACCGCAACCAAACACTACTGAAATATTCCAACTCTTGCATTTCAACGAAAGAAATTCAAAATGGACTATCAAAAATTAAGGGAATGTAACTGTGACAGGGTAAACTACAATATCACACTAGTGAAATATTCCAACTCTTGCATTTCAACGAAAGAAATTCAAAATGAACTTTGAAAAATTAAGGGAATGTAACTGTGACATGGTAAACTACAACATCACACTACTGAAATATTCCAACTCTTGCATTTCAACGAAAGAAATTCAAAATGAACTTTGAAAAATCAAGAAAATGTAACTGTGACATGGTAAACAGCAACCAAACACTACTGAAATATTCCAACTCTTGCATTTCAACGAAAGAAATTCAAAATGGACTATCAAAAATTAAGGGAATGTAACTGTGACAGGGTAAACTACAACATCACACTAGTGAAATATTCCAACTCTTGCATTTCAACGAAAGAAATTCAAAATGAACTTTGAAAAATTAAGGGAATGTAACTGTGACATGGTAAACTACAACATCACACTACTGAAATATTCCAACTCTTGCATTTCAACGAAAGAAATTCAAAATGAACTTTGAAAAATCAAGAAAATGTAACTGTGACAAGGTAAACCACAACCAAACACTACTGAAATATTCCAACTCTTGCATTTCAATGAAAGAAATTCAAAATGAACTTTGAAAAAATCAGACCTTTGGAGGGGGAGGGGCCGGGGGCAGGGGGTCGTTCTGTGTCTCAATGCACAAAAAAGTATAAAAAATGATGAGGGAATGGGGGGGGGAAGGGGAGGGGAGGAGGAGGAGGAAGGAGGAGGTGGGATGAGGAGGTAGAAGGAGGAGGGAGGAGGAGGAGGAAGGAGGTGGGAGGAGGAGGAGGAGGGAGGAGGAGGAGGAGGAGGTGGGAGGAGGAGGAGGAGGAGGAGGAGGTGGGAGGAGGTGGGAGGAGGAGGAGGTGGGAGGAGGAGGAGGGGGTCGGGGGAGGGCCTTTGGGGCACAGGGAGGGCCTTTGGGGCACAGGGAGGGCCTTTGGGTGTCTGGGTGACATTTGGGGACCGGTGGATGGCCTTTGGGACCCCGTTGGTCCTTTGGGAGCTCGATGGGCCTTTGGGGGGCCCGGGGATGGCCGTTGAGGGTCTGGGGTGGGCCTTTGGGGGTGCTGGTGGCCCTTTGGGAGCTTGGGGGACCTTTGAGTGTCCGGGGGGCAGTTGGGGGCCTGGGGGACATTTGGGGACCGGTGGAGGGCCTTTGGGAGCCCGGTGGACCTTTGAGGACCGGGGGCTTCCTTCGGGGTTGGGGTATGAGGATTGGAACCCTTTGGGGTTGGGTTAGAGGACCTCACAACACTGTTCAAATGAAACTTGTGTATTATAACGACCACAGAGTTTCACCATTAAATTCTCTTCTAAAATCTCTTCAAAAATATTCTTTTAAAATGTCTCTATCTGTTTCGCCGAAATAGTTCCATTACCTGTCTAAAACGGTTTCGCCCAAATAATCCCTAAACGCAAATTCAGCGTGTTCCTTTGTTATTGTCATCTCTGTGCTAACGCGTTTCAAATTAATAGGAAACCTTCTCGCACGCTAAAACAATTCATCGCTAAGATGTTTCTTGCCTAATTGTTTCCATGGCTTTTGGTTATTAATATCCTTTGGAGTTCGACCAGTAGAACTGTTCCCGAGGCAAAGACATTAATGACCTGGATCTATTCCTGGAGAAATGTTTCTAGGCGAAAATTTTTAAAGTCTGACAGATGATGTCATTGATTGATTGATCTGTCAAGAAAGGGAAATTAATTTGTTGTTTCTAAGGGGAATTATTGATTCACGATAGGTGAATTGAGGTCGACAGCACCGGTGTTCTGACTCGTGACAGCACCACGTGGTTTATGGCATGCACTTGTCCAAAAACAACAATAATAAATAAATCCCTCAGGCCTAAAGATTAAAGAAGCCTTAATGTTTCTTAATTCCCCCATCGTGAATCAATAATGTCCCCGCCGATTATGTAAATCAATTTCTCAGGTTAAGCTAACCAAACAACAATGAAGCCATGTTTGTTTCATAATTCTCCCCTTCGTGAATCAATAATTTCTCCTAGCGATTATGTAAATCACAGATTAAAGAAGCCATGTTTGTTTCTTAATTTCCCCTTCGTGAATCAACAATTTCCCCCTCGATTACGCAATCAAGTTCTCGGAAATCCACTTCCCCTTCGAGTCCTAGATCAATAACATTGTTCCCGTTAGAACTCAATGCGCATGTGCAACCTTCACCCCGGAGCTATTACACATAGAAACATCAAATAAATCGACCTTGGAAAAAGAGGTCATTGACCGATTACGCAATCAATTTCTCAGAAATCCAACTCCCCTAGGGACTCTATGCCCATATTAGGACCATAAACCACGTGGTAATGTCACGACTGGCACCCCCATCTCTACTAAAAGGGCACTAGAACTTTTAATTTCAGTTCCAATGAGCCCCCCTGCGTTATTCTAGGACCACTGGGTCAATACGATTACCCCTGGGGAAAAGAAAAAAAAAACAACAAACAAACAAATAAACACGCACCCGTGATCTTTCTTCTGGCAAAAAATGCAAAATTCCACATTTTTGTAAATAGGAGCTTGAAACCTCTACAGTAGAGTTCTCTGATACGCTGAATATGATGGTGTGAATTTCATTAAGGTTCTATAACTTTTAGGGGGTCTTTTCCCCTTTTTTCAAAAATCAGCCAAATTTTCTTAGGCGCTTAACTTTTGATGGGTAAGATTAAACTTGATGAAACTTATATATTTGAAATCAAAATTAAAATCTGATTCTGTTGATGTATCTATTGGTACCAAAATTCCGTTTTTTAGAGTTTCGGTCACCATTGAGCCGGGTCGCTCCTTACTTACAGTTCGTTACCGCGAACTGTTTGATTATTATTTATTTTGCTGGTGTAACGCAGCAATTACTTTTCTTTAAAATTTTTTTTCGGCTGAAATGTTTTTTTTCTTAAAAATCAGACTAAACGAGCTTTTTTTCTCGAAATAAGCTCTTTTTCTTGAGCTCTTTTTCTTTTCATGTAAAAGCTAAATTATGACTTAAAAAGTCGTGTTTGAGGGGAGGACTGTTTAAATTTTGGTTTACATTGGGTATGCTATTGAAAACGAACATGAATTGAATGATTTTTTTACACATGAAAGTAAAGAGTGGCATTAAAAATGACACTGAAAAGATTATCCCAAAAATGAGGTGAGCAACCCCTTCCTCAACCCATCCATCTTTACGCTAAAGTTTGATTTTTTGGCCCAATTTTTCATGAGCAACTGTTCAAAACAATGGCTGTTTATTTGGAATAAATGGGTTTTTTTTAAAGAATTCTGAAACTATTTTAAAACGCAAGAGGTTGAGGAGGGGACGGCGCTTTATAAACAAAATAATTTCTGACCGTTTTAAGTTTCAAGGTCGCTTTTTAATTTCGTCTGAGAAAAATCTTGATGTTTTAAATAATTAACACTGACGATTGTCGTCTGTTCTTTTTTTGAATTAGTAGAAATTTAGCATCTACCCACCAGGATTTAGATTTTGGCAGATTTAAATGTATCTCCATTGACTAGTTTCATTTGTTAATTTCTATACTGTTTATTTCATTTAAAAACTGATGTGATAGAATCATAGCACATTTACAAGACAAGGGCGGATCCAAAATTTTTTTAGGGAGGGGGGGTCAAAAGGTTGATCCGAAAAAAAAATTTAGGGGGGGGGCGCAAAATAGGTTGATCCGATAAACTTGTGTTAGGAGCAGGTTTAATTAACGCCAATTTGAGTTAATTGAGTAAATTACACTATTCTAGACTACGTTATGGGGGGGGGGCGCCCCCTCACCCCCCTCTGGATCCGCCACTGTACCAGATCTTTAGGAGGTAAATAATTTTACCTGCCAAAGGCACATATCTGAACGTCGCCTTACCCCATCCTTTTATATATAGTACTCAAGTGGGAACTACCACACTTAAAGCAAGGATTTTACTTACGGTTTAAGCTGGAAAATCCAATTGTAAACATAAAAATCGTTACAAATGTTTGCTTCATTAGATCATGACCTTTTCAAATTTACACACACATTTGACCTTAGTCCAGCGTAGACAATGAGAAACCAGACAAATCTATTTCTTAGGTCTAAATAGTGCTGAGTTGTCAAATGCTCAAGGCAAGTGCCCTAGCTTCAACCAGGAAAGTAGAAGAAATGTTAATATAAGCGCAGTGAAACTCGGATCTCAGAAGGACGGATTGATTCACGACGCCTTGAAGTCTTATAAAAGGGCATGTTCGGCTTGTCCTTGCAAAGTTACTTATCCCGATTGATCTTTGCGTAACCTAACCATTAAGGCGGGTTATTGAGCCCTACAATCTATCAGCAACGTAAGAATAAGTTATTCTAAAGGGTTAGCTCGGATTAATGATGTTACACAAAAAACGGCGAGATAAATAGTGTTGTCGCTTTTGCCTGTCAACACTAAAGTAGATCTAGAGAAAAATCTTGAAGGGCCCAATGTGACAAGTTCACCAATAAGCGGAATCTCGAGGGGCGGGGTGTGATAAGGGTGACAATAATTGACCAAACTGACAAATTTATTTTAAAACAAGAGTAAAAACAGAAAAAAAACAAAAAATGAGGGTGTTAGAAAAATCTTAGTGGGGAGATCCCCCGCCCCCCTGGATCCTCCACTGTGTCAACAATATATATCAGAGCACTTTTATTTACTTTCTTGGGCTCCCTAATAACTCAAAAATTTCTTACTTAGGGATATCGCAATCTGAAGACTGACCTTTAAAGTCTTGATGACTTTTATCAAACAGTTCGTGGTAACGAACTATAAGTAAGGAGGGAGCCGGCTCATTAGTAGCCGACATTCTAAAAAACAGAATTTTGATAACAATAGATACATCAAAAGAATTGAATTTTTATGCTGATTTCAAATATATAAGTTTCATCAATTTTAGTCTTACTTATCAAAAGACACGAGCCTTACAAAATTCGTTTTATTTTCAAAAAAGGGTGAAACACCACATAAAAGTCATAGTCTTGATGAAAATGAGAGGATGTTTCCATGGAAGAGAATTTTTCATGAATGGGCACCGGATTTCCCAACATTATTTAAAAAAATCTTCAGATATTAAATAAAAAAAGCAAGTTTTTTCAACTGAAAGTAAGGAGCAACATTAAAACTTAAAAAGAAAAGAGATTATTTCGTGTATGAGGGGGTTCACCCTCTCGTCAATATCTCGCTCTTTACGCTAAAGTATTTTTGGTACTTTCAAAAGAGCTATTTATTCTAATTAAACAGCCTTAGTGATTCAGAGGTCAATCTTTAAGAATTGGAACACAATTTTAACTTTAGCTTAAAGAGCGAGGTATTGACGAAGGGATGAACCCCCTCATATACATAGTAATTTCTGTTCGTTTTAAGTTTTAATGTTGCTCCTTACTTGATTTGCAAGTGATCATTGCAAATGCAAGTATCACAACGCAAGCATTCCAAAGTTCATGTTAAAGCTGTTATTGATTATATTTTGCAAATTCATTGATTAATGGAAAAAAATTACTTTTTTTCCAAATGCATTTATATATGTAGAAATATGTATAAAATTTGCTGACTTCAAAATGTACAATCTTAAGTGTTGAAATAGTGAAAAAATGCTGTTTTTAACTCCAAATTCGCTCGAAAGCAAAAACAAAAAATGTTTTTCCTTCATTCTATTTACAAAATTTTGATTTTTAAGACTTGAAATTAAAGTGTTAGCTGGCAATCAAACAGTCGGCGGTAGCGAACTGTAGATAAGGAGCTACAAGGCTCCATAGTAACCAAAACTCTAGGAAATGGAACTTTGATATCAATAGGATTATCAAAAGAATCGGGTTATTATATACTGATTCAAAATGTATAAGATTCATTAAACTTAGTGTTACCGATAAAGGCCTAAGAGCCTGAAAAAATTTGCCTGATTTTCTTAAAGGGGGGACACCCCTTAAGAGTCAAGGAGTCTTAATGAAAATTACAACCTCAGTTCCAGCGTATCACAGAACTTTACTGTATAGGATTTAAGTTCTTATCTGCAAAAATGTGGAATGTAGTGTTTTTTCCCAGAAGAATGATCACGGATGCGTGTTTATTTGCTTTTTTTTTTCTAGGGGTGATTGTATCAAGCCAATGGTACTAGGATATTGAAATAGGCCTTATTTGAACGGAAACTAATAGCTGTAGTGCCCTTTTTAAGTGATTAAAAATGGAGGGCAACTAGCCCCTCTCCCACGCACCCTTTTTTCCAAAAATCGTCCGATAAAAGTTTTCAGATTGCCATTTTGTTCAGCATAGTTGAAAGGTCCCAAAACTATACCTTTCGAGATATCATAATCCTCCACAACCATTGAGGATAGGTGTTTAAGTTTTAAAATTTGACCATTGTTTACGTGTAGTATCTGTTATTGGGAAGTAAACAGATAATTTTAGGGGGGATTTTGTGCTTGGGTGGGTTTTCTTGGGATTATACTCCGTGGGGAGGGAAATTTCCGCGGGTAAAATCTCCGGGCTGAATTTTACACAGGGGGTGATTGACATAATTCTTATACGATTTTTTTTATTTGTATTACTATTTATTTGCCACCTCAATTTTGCACGTAGGTATGTTCCGGGGCATTGTCCAAGGTATATTTCCGGTGCGTTTGGATTTTCGGGAAAAATTACAATGGAAGATGGGATTTCTGGAGTGATCGAAAAATCGATTTCATTTTTCAAAAGGAAATACACAAAGTAGAATTTTTCAGGCTATATCGTCTGACAGAAAATTTACAGAAGAAGGGGGGGGGGGTTCAGCAAGGAATGAATTGTCAAGATGGACTTTTACCGGGAAGGGGTGTATTTTACGTGGAATGAATGCTCTACGGAGGATTTTCCTGTGAAGGGACGGTATTTTTCATGAAGGATGAGCCAGATTTATTGGCATTTTTTGAAAAATGATCAGAAATTTAAGTAAAACAAAGATTTTTCAACAAAGTTTTTAAAAGAAAAACAAAGTTTTTCAACACAGTTTTTAAAAGAAAAACAAAGTTTTTCAACTGAAAGTAAGAAGTAACATTAAAACTCACAAAAAACGGGAATTGTATGATGGGGTTGCCTCCTCCTATCCTCAATACTTTGCTCTTTATCATAATATTGGACTGTTTGTTCGAATTTTTCAACAACGATTCCTGAAACACAAGGGTCGTTTAATTAGAACAGGAAGCAATTTTTAAAAGTACTAAAAACTTTAGCATGGGCAGCTAGGTATTGAGAAAGGGTGATCCCTTCACATATGGAATAAAATCTGTTCATTTTGAGTTTTAATTTTGCTCCGTACATTCACTATAAACTTGTTGCCTTATTTAATGACAAATAATATCCTCCATTACGTGAGCACTGTACCATAGTTCCCCCATGTGTTAATTTTTAGTCCTAACTCAGTTCAGTTTCTCCGGGCAACAGAAAAAATATTTTATACTCTTTTAGTTTTGGCTAATTATTTTTTTAAAAAAAAAACTTTTTCTATTCAATTTTAACGACTCATGTTTAATGCTAAGGAATCTAGGGGGCTAGATATCACTAATTTTTAAACTTAGAGGCAATAAAATAAACTTCATATAAGATGAATACAATCCCAGGGAGGGCGGATGTGCAGTGGCAAAATCTAATCAGTTTCTAATCAGGGGGAAATGAGAAACTGGGCGGGCCTTGTTGGTGGTGAGGGAGTGTGAGTAGATGTAGCAGCCTTGTCGATAATATTACTTGTAATTATCATTCGCTTTATGAAAAGGTGAAAGTGCTGTCAGCCTTATTACTAAGACTAAATAAAAAAAAAAAAATTTAAGCCGAAAGTAAGGAGCAACATTAAAATTTAAAACAACAGGAATTATTACGTATGTGATGGGGGTTGCCCCCTCCTCAACACCTCGTTCCTAACGCCAAAGTTTTTCGACACATTAAAAAAAATGTTACTTATTGTTCTAATTAAACGACCCTTGTGTTTCAGGTGTCGTTCTTCAAGAATTGGTAAGAAATTTTAACTTCAGTATAAACAGCGAGATGTTGCAGAAGGGGCAATCCCCCTCGTATACGTAATAAATCCTGTTCATTTTAAGTTTAAATGTCACTCCTTACTCTCAGCTGAAAAAAAAACTTTTTTTTATTTAGTTTTTTGATCGTTTTTTAAATAAAGACAGGATATCTGGCTACACCTCAACGGAAAAATCCCCTTCCCCATGGAAATATTATCTGTAGAATTCAATTCTGGTGAAATTTTTACCCCGGACAATTACCCTTAAATCTCCACGCGTAATATTGAATCGGTAAAGAGAAAGCAAGACATATAAAGAAATTTATCATAGGAATTCTGGCAAATTCTCCGAGTGTAAAATGTTCCCTGAAAAGTTCACCTTCTGAAAGCTTCCCTCTTCATGGAGAATTCTTCCCGTGCAAATTCCCCCCAGCAGAAAATTCGTCCTCCCGTCCCCACCTGAAAAATCTATGCATATTTCCCAATAACAAATACTATAACTTATTTTATAACTTAAAAACCTTTCTCCAGGGGCTGTGGGGAATCATGTTATCTTGAAAGACATAGTTATTGAGCTTTTCAACTATGCTGGACAAAATAGCTTTCTCTAAATTTTAATCGGACGATTTTTGGAATAAATTGACGTAAGAGGGGGCCTAGATGCCCTCAAATTTTTTTGGTCACTTAGAAAGGGCACTAGAACTTTTCATTTCCGTTAAAATGGGCCCTGTCCCAAAGTTCTAGGCCCACTGGGTCGATATGATCACCCTGGGGAAAACAACAAACAACAAAACTAACAAATAAACGCGGATCCGTGATCCTTCTTCTGGCAAAAATTACAAAATTCTACATTTTTGTAGATAGGAGCTTGAAAACTCTACAGTATGGTTCTCTGATGCGCCAAATCTCATAGTGTGATTTTCATTAAAATTCTAAGGTTTCTAGGGGGTCTTTACCCCTTTTTCTGAAAATCTGACCAATTTTCTCAGGCTCATAGCTTTTGACGGGTAAGACTAAACTTAATGAAACTTATATATTTGAAATCAGCATAATAATCCAATTCTTTTGAAATGTCTATTGGTATCAAA
This sequence comes from Artemia sp. Qi Xiang Cuo, assembly GCF_049724085.1. Taxonomy (NCBI): domain Eukaryota; kingdom Metazoa; phylum Arthropoda; class Branchiopoda; order Anostraca; family Artemiidae; genus Artemia; species Artemia sp. Qi Xiang Cuo. The sequence continues at coordinate 69,110,318 of NC_142797.1, read as the reverse complement.
ATTCCGTTTTTTAGAGTTTCGGTTATTATTGAACCGGATCGCTCCTTACTTACAATTCGTTACCACGAAGTGTTTGGTGAGGTATGATTATTGTGTGAAAACAAAAATTAAAATAAGGATAAGAAATCCTAAGTGCGAGTAAAGGGCTAAAAAAGGGCGCTTCTGTTTTAGGGAGTTATCTGTCTTAGGAAGTCTTGAGAGGGTTGGGGACGGTATACTACTACTACTACTAACAACAACTCACCACAGCACCAAGCCGCCTGAGGCCAACACAGCTACGCACGCTTCTCCTCCACCCCAATGTATTCAAAGCCTCCCTCTTTACACCCTCCCACGAAGTTCCCATTTCCTTTAAATCTTTCTTTATGACGTCCTCCCACCCCAGGCGGGGACAACCTGCTTTCCGTTTAGCCCTAAATGGTTGGCCAAAAAGAACAACGGTATAATATATAACGGTATAATATATAACAACGGTATAATAATATAACGGTATAATTAGCATTTAATACAATATTTCTGGATTTTAGAAATATAAAAAATTATTTTAAAATTCATAGTAGTAATCAAAGGTGTTGAGGGGGAGAGGCAGTATGCACTGCTGTGTCGTCCCCTTCGCTAGGATGAGGTGTCATTATTGAAAATACAAAGATGAAAAAATTATATAAATTTGTAGGAGCTGATTAGAGTGCACCATGGATATAAGCAGTTTCATCACCCCGTCAAATCTGTTAAAATTCTGGTCTTGGTTGGGGTTCTTTTCTGAATTTTCCAAGGTTTTGTTGCGTCGGTGTTGCTACTACCCTTGCTCTAATTGCAGTCTCGAAGAAAAAAAATCTTAAAAATAACCGTAAAAAGAATTAAAAAGAAGGTTTTTTCTAAGGGTCGGAGGAGGGGAGGGCTTCTAGCTATTATTGATTTTTAAGAAATGAGTCAAAGAGTGAATAATTTCGTATTAGTATTAATGAAGTATTGACGAGGGGAGGGCGGAAAGTTTAGTTTGGAAATCTAAATATTTTGTTATTTTGAGGAATTCTATGGGGGGAAGGGGAGTATGCTCAGCTGTGTTGTTCTTTGTTTTTGTTTTTTAAGGAGTCTGCGTACCTGCAGCAGCCTTCCTGCTAACATTATATGGAATTTTTACTTGTTTTATGAAAGGGCTTCTGCGTTGCCCTTCTTACTGAATTAAGTATAATTATTATTTAAAAATAAACATAAAAATAAGGATGAACAGGTAGCGGGAGGCGGGAGCAGGATAATTAGTTGTACTGGCTTTGTCATTAGGATGAGGTATAGTTAATATTTAAAAATTGACACAAAAGAAAATGAGTTTTACGTACGTTAACTCAAAATTTTTTTTTTTTGGGGGGGGGGGAGAGGAGTGTATATATCCGTGTCAGTTTTGTCGGTAAGGAAACTTAGAGTGCACCCGAAGAATCATGGGTAGATATTCATTAATAAATATGTAAAAAAGGCACATACCGTTCCTTTCAACAGAAAGTAGGGGGTGAGGGCTAGTTTCTGCCCTTCAAAATCACAAGATCTTATAATCTCACCTTAAAGCCCCAAGAATATCAAAAATAAAAGTGGTTTTTTACCCCATAGCTGAAAACTTGGATTCTAAGTGTTTGAGTTTTTTCTTGGAGGGGAGGGGGAGTGAACAATATCTATCCTTTAAAATCTAATTTGAAATTGGTAATCAAAGTTATAGATGGAGAGACTTATATGTGTCTTAAAGTTTTAGGGGGAGGGGATGTTGTTAGCTATGTCGCCCTTGTTAGTTTAATTAGTTGTGATTTCTTTTCTGTCCCTAGGAACATTAAAAAATCTCAAAACAGAGTTTTTGGAGGAAAAAATGTTATTTTTTTAAAATAGAGTCAAAAGAAAAAATTAAATTTCATATATGGTGACTAGAATTCTGGAAGGGGGAATGATCTTTTTAGGTGTGTTCAGGGTCTTGGAAAGATAAATTATAATCATTATCAATAATAAGACTTAAAATAGAAAATTATAGATAGAATAGTTAAAATTAAAATTAAAATAGAATAGCATAGGCTTTTTGAGAAGGGGGAGTATAACTATTGTTATTTCTAAACCTGCATTAGCCTTCATATCGAATATTACTAAGAAGTTTAGAAATGACAATGTAACATATATTTAGAAATGCAAATGTTATTTTGTCAGAGAATGACATATAGGTAATAACGGTAACTGTCAAAGAAATAATAAAGGTAAACATCTTCAAAGCAAAAAATCTGCCAACTATTGCTATTAAAGTTGAATAGTAACTAATCTCCAAAAATAAAAGAAGAATATATTACTCTTGGAATTGTGAGTTTTTTTCTGAATTATGAGCATATTGGAAGTTTCAAAATCAGAAAATTCGTCCAAAATGATTTGCCGAACCTGTCCAAATAATAAGTCCAATAAGCTCTTCTGTTCTTGGGAAATTTTCAAAAATATTCTTTTATCCTATTCCATTTGCCATGGTTTGAAGAGTCTTTCTTAGGCATTCAAAGGTCTCAATCTTTTTTTAAGAGTCAAAAGAGATCGGAAGGCAACTAGCCCCCCTTCCATGGCCTATTTTCCTCAAACTCACCAGATAAGAACTTAGAGAGAGGTTTTTTTTTCAAAATGGTTTGAAGATCATATAACGAAAACTCCGGGGCTCACTATCCCCCCACTCTGGACTCACTCTGGGACTCATTTGATTGGAAATTCAAAGTTTTAGGTCAGTTATTAAGAGTCAAAAGAGATCAGAGGGCAACTATCCCCCCACGCCCCTTTTCCCCAAATGCATCCGACAAAAAATTTTGATATAGCTATTTTGTTAAAAATAGATCAAAGATCAGATAACAAAAATTCTGGTGCCAACACACCCCCCCAGGGCCTGCGCCATGCGTTGTAAGTTATGCCCTGTTGGCATATATGGTTCTTATCGAAGGGATGCTCGTATAAACTTCACAGAATGCTCATTTGAATAGAAATTGAAAGTTCTAGTTTAATTTTTAAGTGTAAAAAAAGATGGAATGGCAAATAGCCCCACCCCGACGGCCTTTATTCCACAAATTCATCCGATAAAATTTTTGAGATAGCCATTTTTTTAAAATAGTTCAAAGGTCAGATAACAAAAACTCCGGTGTCGACAAAACCCCCACGGCCCAGGGGCAGGCGTTGTAAGTTATTTCCTTGGGCCGTATATGGTGGTTATAAAAGTGATGCTCGTACAAACTTCAAAGAGGGCTTATTTGATTGGAAATTAAAAGTTCTAGTTTCCTTTCTCAGAGTAAAAAAGATCGGAGGGCAACTAGCTCCTCCCCCTCCACGCCGTTTTCTTCCCAAAAACCATCCAATGAAAATTTATCAGACAGCTATTTTTTTAAAATAGTTTCAAACATCAGATATTAAAACTCCGAGGTCGACACAACCCCCAGGGCCCAGGGACAGGCGTTGTAAGTCATGCCCTGGGTTTATATATGGTTCTTAGAGAAGGGTGCCCGTATAAACTTTGGAGAAGGCTCATTTGATTGAAAATGGACAGTTCTAGCTCATTTGATAGAGTCAAAGGAGATCGAAGAGAAATTAGCCCCACCCCTCACGCTTTTTCCCCCAAATTCACCCGATTAAAATTTTGAGATGACCATTTTGTTAAACATTGTTCAAACATCCGACAATAAAAACTCCGAGGGTGACACAAACCCATTTCTTTACTTTGATATTGTTACTTTGATACAAATTTTATACTTTGATGAACATTTGATTTAAAAAAAAGTTTGATTTTGAAATAAAGTATTTTTAAAAACTCGAAACTTTTTGCTAACAAAAACGAACAAAAATAAATAAAAAAAAAACTTTCCGAAAAAGAAGTTTTTTAAAGAAAAGTAAAGGCCATTTAAAAATTAAGATCAGTAGATACAAACACCTGTTAAAATTCAAACTCGAGACGACCAGAAATTTCTATTAAAGAAAAATGAAGCCCAAAACGAACAGAAATTAAGAAAACAATCCTAGCCAAAACCATACAACAAGTAATAATATAAGCGAATAAATAAATTTTAAAGTGAGCTATGCTTAAATTGAATATGCAAATCAAGCTTAAAATGAAAAAAATATTTTTCTATTGAAGTATAAATAAAACCCAAAACGAAAGGAAATTAAATAAATAATCAATGCAACGAAACATACAATAGATACTAATGTAAATGAGTAAATAAATCTTAAAACCAGTGAAACTTAAATTGAATATGCAAATCAAGCTTGAAATAAAAAAATCACTGCAAACAGAGTTTGGGTATCGCCTCCTTTTCTCACTGTAAAAGTCTAAAACCTACTGAGTCATTGGCGCTTTACTAAAGATTACGTATGTCTTGAACAGTCTTGGAAAAAATAAATAAAATCAAACTGAATATTTGATATATAATGATATTAATTGTTTAAAAATCTATCAGTTCAGGATTTTATTTTACTGTAATTTTATTTTCATTTTCAATACTGTAAGAACTGGAAAAGAAAATATTTGTAATATAATTCGTTTTCAGTGAATCGCCAATGACGCAGTAGGCCTTAGGTTTTTACAGTTAAGGAAGGGGACGATTTTAGGGGTCTTGAAGAATTTTAGAAAGAACTAATAAATTAAACTGAATACTTTCTGTATAATTATATTAATTGCTGAAAGCTCATCGATTCAAAATTTTACGGTAATTTTAATGTTTATTTTCAATATTAAGTATAAAAGAAAATATTTGTATTATAATTATTTTTTAGTGAAGCGCCAGTGACGCAATAGTTTTTTTACTTTTACAGTGAGAGAAGTAGGCGATACCCAAAGTCTTGTTTGTAGTGATTTTTGTTCGTTTCAAGCTTGGTTTGTATATTCAGTTTGAGTTTCACTCGTTTTAAGATTGATTTATTAATTTACATTCGTATCTATTGTATGTTTGTTTGCATTGATTGTTTATTTAATTTATGTTCGTTTTGGGTTTCATTTATACTTCAATAGCATTTTTTTTTCATTTTAAGTTTGATTTGCATATTCAATTTAAGAATTACTCTCTTTGAGATATATTTATTCATTTATATTGTTACTTGTTGTATGTTTTTTGCTAAGATTGTTTATTTAGTTTCTGGTCGTTTTGAGTTTCATTTAATAGTAATTTATGGACGTGTTGAGTTTGAATTTTTATCTGCTGATCTTAATTTTAAAATGGCCTTTACTTTTCTTTGAAAAACCTCTTTTTCGGAAAGTTTTTTTTTAATTAATCCATAAAATAACAGCTTTAACTATGCATAGTGACAAAAGATTAAGAAAGTTTTCATTTTTCCAACAAATTTGAACGCCAATTAGACAAAATGACAATTAGACACCTTTTTGGTGCCTCTAGTCCTGGGTATATTTGAATTATATTTAATCCTTACCGTATTAAATGAATAAAAAACAAGTTTTTTTTTAACTGAAAGTAAGGAGCGACATTAAAACTTAAAACGAGCAGAAATCATTCCGTATATGAAAGAAGCTGTCCCCTCCTCAAAACCTCGCTCTTTACGCTAAAGTTTTTTATTGTTTTAAAAATTATAGTTGTGAGAAAGAGTAAAACTTTAGCGTAAAAAGCGAGGCGATGAGGAAGGGACAGTCCCTATCATATACGGAATAATTTCTGTTTGTTTTAAGTTTTAATGTGGCTCCTTACTTTCAGTTAAAAAAACTTGTGTTTTTTATTTAATTTCTGGACGTTTTTAAATTAATGCAAGTTTTGATTTTGACTCGCCGTACATGAGTAATGAAAACGAAATATGTATATTAATTTTCCTTTTATTTGGCTAAATGGCTTTCTCGAAACTTGTTTAATTTAATTTACGAACGTTTTTATTAGTAATAAATACACGTAACTTACGAATTAACTTACGTAACGAACTTCTATAATCATATATTTTTAATACGTATATTAGGGGGCTCGCCCCCTAGTCAATACCTCGCTCTTAAACTAAAGTTCGAATTTTGTTCCAATTCTTTAAAAATGACCTCTTAATCACAAAGGCCGTTATTTAGAATAAATAGCTCTTATGAAAGTACTAAGAAATCTTTGGCTTAAAGAGCGAGGTATTGACTAGGGGGTGAACCCAAACATACACGTAATATGTTTTGTTCGTTTTAAGTTTTGATGTTACTTCTTATGTTCAGTTGGAAAACTTGTTTTTTTATATTTAATTTCTGATCTTTTTTTAAATAATGCTGGGAAATCCGACGCCCCCTTCATAGCAATGTTTCTTCCCCCTTGAAAACTTCCTTCATGCAAAGATCTTCCCACATAACTGCCGACCCACCCACCCACGCGTAAAAGTAAGTCGGCAAAATGAAAGCAAGACACAAAAAAGGATTTCGTATTGGAATTCTGGCAAATTCCCCCAGTGTGAAATTTCCAGTGAAAAGTTTCCTCCCTGTAAACTTACCTCCCCATGGAAAATCTTCCTTGTGAAAAAAAACCAGCAGAAAATTAACCCCCCCTCCAAAAAAAATGCAAGCATAGTTCCCATTAACAAATACTATACGTATACAATTGGGAAATTTAAAACTTTAAGACCTCTCCATAAGGGCTCTAGGGGGAATTTGTTACCTTCAAAGATATATTTCTTGGGTTTTTCAAGTATGCTGAACAGAATAGATATCTCAAAATTTTGATCAGACGAAATTGGGATAAAAGGGGCGTGGGAGGGGGCCAAGTTGCCCTCCTGCATTTTTGGTCACTGAAAAGGGCACTATAACTTTTAATTTCCGTTCGAAAGAGCTCTCTTTTTATGTTCTAGGACCACTGAGTCGGTACGATTACCCCTAAAAAAAAACAAAAAAAAAACACGCATCCGTGATCTTTGTTCTGGCAAAAAAATACAAAGTTGCAGATTTTTGCAGATATGAGCTTGAAACCTATGTAATAGGGTTTTCTAATACACTGAATCTGACAGTGTGATTTTCATTAAAATTATTTCACTTGTAGGGGATATTTCCCACCTCTTTCAAAATTCAGGTAAATTTTCTCAGGCTCGTAACCTTTGATGAGTAATACTAAACTTAATAAAATTTATATATTTAGAATCAGCATTATAAGCCCATTCTTTTGATACATTTATTGACATCAAAATTCCTTTTTTAAAAGTTTCGATTACTATTGAGACGTATCTCTTGTTTTTTTATTATTTTTTTATTACGCATATGTTATTACGTATATGAGGGGGGTTCTCCCCTTAGTCAATACCACGCTCTTTACGCTAAAGTTAAAACTTTGTTTAAATCACAAACCCCTGAATCACAAAGGCCGTTTAATTAGAATATATAGCTTTTTTGAAAGCACTAAAAAAAAAAAAACTGTAGCGTAAAGAGTGAGGTATTGACTTGGGGGTGAACCCCCTCATATACGTAATAATTTCTGTTCGTTTTAAGTTCTAATGTTGATTATTACTTTCAGTTGAAAAAACTTGTTTTTTTTTATATTTAATTCTTGATCGTTTTTTAATAAATGCTGGGAAATCCCGCGCCCCCTTCATAGAAATGTCCCTTACCCCAAGGAAACATCCTCCAAGGAAAGATTCTCGCGAGTAACCCCCTCCTCCAGCCCCCCCCCCCCGCACCAGAGAAAAATCCTTCCTGAAAATGTCTGTATACTTCCCAATAACCAATACAATATGTAAACAATGGGCAAACTTCATAACTTGCAGCCCTTCCCCTGGGAACTGTGGGGGATCAAGTCATCCTCAAAAGAAATATTTATATTTATTAGATTTTCGACTTTGCTGAACAAACTGGGTATCTCAAAATGGTGTTTGGGTGACTTCGTGACAGAAATGAGCGTTGAAGGGGACGAAGTTGCCCGCCAATTTTTTTCGTGACTTAGAAACGACACTAGAACTTTTAATGTCCGTTCAAGTGAGCCCTCTTACGATATTTTAGGACTACTGGATCGATACGATCACCCCTGGGGAAATAAAAACAAAAACAAAAAACCAAACAAATAAAGACGCATCCGTGATCTTTCTTCTGACAAAAAATACAAAATTCCACATTTTTGCAGATAGGAGCTTGAAACTTCTACAGTAGGCTTCTCTGATACGCTGAATCCGATGGTGTGATTTTTATTAAAGATCTATGACTTTCAGGGGATGTTTCCCCTTTTTTTCGAAAATAAGTCAAATTTTCTCAGGCACATAACTTTTAATAGGTACGACTAAACTTGATGAAACTTATATATTTGGAATCAGCATAAAAGTCTAATTTTTTTTACATATCTATTTGTATCAAAATTCTGTTTTTCGGAGTTTCGGTTACTATTGAGCCGGGTCGCTCCTTACTTACAGTTCTTTACCACGAACTGTTTGATATCATTTAAACCTTACCGTATATTACTTTTCCGCCATATTCTGATACTTAATCGCTTAGTTCAATTTCATATATTTATTCCAGAATTCACTCTTGCGCTAAAACATTTTTCTAACTTGAGAGTTTCAAGGATTTCTAAGTACTTCAATGATAAGAATAAACACCCAGAAGGAAATATTTGAAACAAACAGAAAAGAATAACAGAAAATAGTATCGAAACGAATTTAATTAAACAAAATTTAAACTAAGTAACAAAATTCATAATATACACTCCGGAACATGTAATTTGATATTACTAAAGTTTATCACAGTTATTCAGTCACTATTTCAAAAACTTCTTTCTCCCTATACTTCAGCATGTACGGATATTTCCTGGTCTCTTTTTAGCGTCATGTCTTTGCTGTCATTATTTTTACTGGCGTTAGTAGTATAGCTAGCGTCAAGAGCTGATTGTAGTCAAATGGGGTCTAGCGATCACATAAGAAGCTTTAATTTCTGGATGTTTGATTCCATGTCTGTTCAATGTCTGTTCCATGTCTGTTCCATGTCTGTTCAAACCATTTTTGGTTTGTCTGTTCGACAAGTTTAGCTCTTTCGTCTATAAAAGTATATCCCACTGATGCAATAGTTAAATAAAAGTGAGCAATTTTTGCCACCAGCATTATTCCATAGCCGGCAGCCTTAAGGTATATCCATGAAGGTGTTTCTTTTATAGTTTCTGAGTTGATAAACAACAGATTGCCCAAAGATTCTATGAAATCTTGCCCCTCGTAAAGTCTGTCATCGGCGAAAAAGGTAATAAAAGGGTCTCTGTTTACTGAAAGTGGCAGCTCTGTAAATCCTTCTATCCTTTCCTCAGCATTTCTGAAAAAAAAGAATGATTAAGGAATAAAACATTAAAATCTCTTTATATATAACTACGCAATACTAATAAAATTTTATACTAAGAAATTTTCTTAGCCGAATGATTTTTTTAACCTTTTATTTTTTTTAACGACTTCATATAAAATTTAATAATTGTAACATGACCCATCAAAAGTCATCTGCGGAAGAAAATTTGTATACTTTTAGGAAGAAACTAGCCACGATACTTGAACAGTTCTAATAAAAATTTCGCTAATTACTTATGAAAAGCCCAAGGCCCATACCTAAAGTTTCCCTAGAAAAATAAACATGTTTTGAAATTTTTTGTACAAGCGTTGATGATGAGGGCTTTTGTTGTTGTTTTGTTATTTTTTTCTAATATAATTTTCCCGACACAGTTGTTGCAGAATACCTGGATGGGTCTTAATCAGACATAAACCACCAGTCCTAGTGGCTTTTAGCTAAAGGTAATCTGAAAGTAAATAAACCTATTCTTGTTCCATTTTTACCACCAGACTGATGATTGCCAAAGATGTAGTAGTCTAAAAATTTTGAGGTAGAGTTTTAATCAGAATGGCTAGAATAAAATAATAAATTTTGAAGGTAATACTACCCAGTGATCAAACAGTTCGTAGTAACGAACTGTCAGTAAGGAGCGACCCGACTCAATTGTAACCGAAACTCTAAAAACTTGAATTTTGATACCCATAGACACATCAATAGAATCAGATTTTAATGCTGATTTCAAATATATAAGTTTCATTAAGTTTAGTTTGAACCATCAAAAGTTACGCACCTGAGAAAATTTGCCTTATTTTTGAAAAAAGCGGAAAACACCCCAAAAAGTCATAAAACTTTAATGAGGATCACACCATCGGATTCAGCGTATCAGAAAACCCTACTGCGGAAGTTTCAAGCTCCTATCTGCAAAAGTTTCAAGCTCCTATGTGGAATTTTGTATTTTTTTCCAGAATAAAGATCGCGGATGCGTGTTTATTATTTTTTTTTTTTTTTTTTTTTTTACCTTTTAATTTCCCCATGGGTTTTCTTATCGATCCATTTGTCATATAAAATAATGATAGGGCTAATTTGCACGGAGATTAAAATTTCTATTGCACTTTTTAAGTGACCCAAAAAATTGGAGGGCAATCCCACGCTCATTTTTTTCCCGAAGTCACCCAATTAAAATTTTGAGATAGCCATTTTGTTCAACATAGTGGAAAATCTAATAGATATGTCTTTGAGAATGACTTAATCCCCCACAGTTCCCAAGGAAAGGGCTGGAAGTTATGAACTTTGTCCATTGTTTACATATAGTATTGGTTAATAGGAAGTATATACAGACGTTTCAGGAGGGATTTTTTTTTGATGGGGGGGGGGGGGTCGGAGGAGGGGTTACGGAGGAGGATCCTTCCATGGAGGATGTTTCCTTAGGGGAAGGGACATTTCTATGAAGGGTGTGCCGGATTTCCCAGCATTATTTAAAAAACGATCAGAAACTAAATAAAAAAACTAGTTTTTTCAACTGAAAGTAAGGAGCAAACTTAAAATTAAAACTTAAAACAAACAGAAATTATTACGTATATGAGGGGGTTCGCCCCCTAGTCAATATCTCACCCTTTTCGCTAAAGTTTTTGTTAGTACTTTCAAAAGAGTTATCTATTCTAATTAACCTGCCTTTGTGATTCAGGGGTTTGTGATTCAAAGAAAATTCGAACTTTGGTGTAAAGAGCAAGGTATCGAATAGGGGGCAAACTCCCTAATATACGTAATAAAATATACGAAAAGAGAAGTTCGTTACGTAAGTTAATTCGTAAGTTACGTCAGAACAAAATTTAAAGAAAGCCATTTAGCCAAAAAGTAAAATTAATATGCAAATTTCATTTTAATTATTCATGTACGGTGAGCCAAAATCAAAGCTGCATTAATTTAAAAATGTTCAGAAAATTAATTAAAAAAAACAAGTTTTTTTACCTGAAAGTAAGGAGCGACATTAAAACTTAAAACGAAGAGAAGTTATTCCGTATATGAAAGGGGCTGTCCCTTCCTCAATACCTCGCTCTTTACGCTAAAGTTTTTTATTGTTTAAAAAAATAAAGTAGTAAGACAGATTCAAACTTTAGCGTAAAGAGCGAGGCGTTGAGGAGGGGGCTGCCCCTTTCATATACGGAATAATTTCTGATCGTTTTAAGTTTTATTGTCGCTCCTTACTTTCAGTTAAAATTTTTTTTTTATTTAATCCCATGTTGAAGGGACCAACATTTAGGAAAAAATTCTCGTATATGTACTATTTATTTAAAAAAACAATAATTATTTATCTGTTTATTTTTTTTTCGCAAACAACTCCATATTTTATCGGGAAAATTGACATCCTGGGATTTTCTGGCCGGAAAAAAAATGACCTATATAGGTCAAAAGTTAAGGAAAAATCGTCAAGAGCCTTAATTTTGGAAAAAAAAAGTTTCATTTGAATGACGTCCTATTAGTAGTATCGTATTAATTACCACGAATTACACATGGAATTACACAAGAACCCTACAAGAATATGCTCAAAAGTGTAATAGATACGAACGATACATTGGAATTGCGCAAGAAAAACCCATGCTTGAGACACTACACTCACACGTGAACATTCTAAAATTTGGAAAGGTTTTTGTTTTTGATAAGAATATCATAATGAATGTATCGTTTGACATGGGCATTTTTTATGAGCCAATCAGAGGGTGTTCAATATACGATAACTTGATTTGTGGTTGGGGTTTGAATAAAAGGAATGGTTTTCACTACAATTCATGTTAGTAAGAGAATTGAATTCAGAGAGAATAGTTTATTTGAGGGTATATGAGTGGAGAAAAAATTAGTGGTGAATTTAAGTTATGAGAGATCAATGATGGAACCGGCAGCAGTAGCAGAAACGATATATGAGGACCCGCTGTAGCTGTGGAAATAACCGCTGGCTGTAGACTATGCCATGAATGGAACATTGATTATGCCGGATACGTGACATTATTAAGCAATTTTTAGGCATAGGAATAACTAGGCTTTGATAGAGAAGTTAAAATTGGCCACATTAACAGATTTTAAGAAGTATTATATGTCATATTGAAATATATTTATAATAATATAATGCATAAATGAAGAGTATTATTGTAATTATATTCAATAAAATTGTTTCTAAATCAAAGGTATTTTTCTTTCTATAGTAGATTAGCGTATATTTTCTAGAGTACAAAAAGAAATTCTGGTTAGTCTGAAGTGGGTTGTGAGAGTGTTAGGACTCTAAAAAATGGATAGATTTGAGAAAGAGTGAATCTTGGCGAATCTAGTGTTTGTGGAAAAACATTTGATTGTAGATGACCATTTTCTAGAGCTGTCTATTCAAAGGAAGATATTTTCTCGGGGAGTGCTTGTGGATATGAGTAAAACTGAGTCTCCATAAATAGACTATTGCATGAAGCTTCTACATCGTGGTCCAAATGCATTTACACATTTTACTGATATATTGATCACGACACGGCAAAATGATATTGTGGATATGCTTTTAAACATTAGTTTAGAAATTTAGGACTTTTTGTCATGAGAAAGATGGTGCTCAAGGATGATTTACTCCTCTCTCTCTTTCAGACAATTTTTGTTGTTGCTAGCTCAGTTTCATTGTGGCAGTGAGAGTGTCAACACATGAAAAAATGTTCCTTACATGTCCACTAAGTATGTACAAACTGGGCAGCTGGTCACCATGTGAGAATTGCATAATGATTGACGAGTATGATGAAAAGTGTAGATTATGCAACCCGTGTAAATTGCATAGAGGATATGCTTTACAAATTAAAGGTTGTAATTCCTGTCCTGAAGAGGTGTGTGACTCTCATCCTAGAGGCCACCTATGCTCCAATTGCCATTATGATAAATGTAATCAGTGGGAGAACACATATCCGGGTATGATTGGAAAGAATCCTAACCGTGATTTTAGTTTATTGCTACGAGATTGGTATCGTCGTGGTTTTAGATTGTTCTGGGAAGAGGAACCGGGTCAACGATTCAACTGTTGGAACAACAAAAGAATATGGTTTCTACGTCATCATTGTGAAGACAATGGGCGTTATGATTATAAGCCCACTGATTTTTATTTGACTGTGATGGAATGAGATTCGCCTCTTGAGGTCATAGTTCGTGAAAGTGCTTCAAATAAGCAAACTGAAACATTTGAATTCTATATAATGAATAAAAAAAGTATCATTAACTATAAAAAGAAATATGACAAGAGTGAAGTCACACTCTATTGTAGAAAATGTGACCCTGACATTGCAGTACATCAGGATCAGTTCACTGTGAATTCAGATAATCTACCTGCACTAGTTGTTGTCGACAAATACCTAGTAGTGGATGAAATCTAAAGAGTAGAAAATTCGTTTTATCATGTATATAAATTTTTATTAATAATTAATTTCACATACATTTTTAGAACATTTTATTCGTAGGGCACTAAAATCAATATTAAATACGCTTGTAAGTATATTTTCAACTAGAAAGTCGTTCAATATAGGTAAGTAAACGTAGATGTTGAGAAACTGCTTATAGGTGTAGCCACGACATCTGAACATGAAAAAGAGTAGTGCATGAAAGCCACATGTCTTAGTCCTTAAATCCTGTACTCTTCGTTGATTTTGAATAATGGTTTTCCCACTGCTTTCAATAAAGTTGCTGATGTATGGCGTGTAGAATTTATACGATAGGCCAAGAGGATCAAAAAATTCAATATTCTTCGCTGTTTGAAAGATGCATAGCCATTGACCGGTCTTCAAAGTCGATGGACTGCTATTAACAATGATTAAGGTATTGTTAACACTTGGAATTTTTTCAATGAAGTCCAAAGGTATGCAATAGGACTTGTACTGGGACATGTATGGGTCCATACTAAATACGTTGATTATTTGGTTTGTGTTTATGATGCTAGGTCTAGTAGAACACTGCCGTCGGGTGTGATTTCCCAATAGGTTTCAAATTGACTCAGTGATATTAGCGTGATACTCTCAGTCAGAGCATCGGCAAATGTACACTCTAAACGTATATTCCCTTATCGTACTATGCTCATATCCTGAGTCCCCGACAAGTCAAAAACAATTACCCCATAATTTTTTGAAAACATTGAATCGGTTATTCCATTTTCAAATAGTTGAGAGTCATGATCTAGGGATTGTATGGTCAACTCGTACAGAGTTCTATAGGATTTTTTGTCAAAAGATAGAGTGCACAGTGGAATACCATTCACTTTGCACACAAGGCTAGATAGACAGGAATAATTAAAATCATGGGGGGATTCAGTCCAGGATCCAACGGCACTGCCACTCTTTAAAGAGGCCAAAACCACTTTTGATGGGATTTCTCCATTTCTAAATGATGAATCGCTATAGCTAAGAGAGCCGGTGGCAATCTGACGTTGATTGGTGATCGTATGAGGGACAAGAAGTTTAATTTTGTTGCCATTGGCTCTTAGATTTTCCACTGCCAATGCAACAGAGCTCATAACCTGTTGGTTTCGGACGTGGAAAATTGCCGACGTAATAAGGACATTTGCATCGGGTGCTGCACGACGTGTTTTCCTCAAAATGAAATTCGATGGGGCCATCTGTAACTTTATGTCAATCTTGACATTGGGGGGTAGCCATTGGGATATATTGAATATCTCATGACTTAATTTTCCAACCAGATGATACTCTTGGGTCACTGCAGTAGTCAACTCACCGTCAGTATCAACACCTGATCGATATTCATAGCCCAATGATTGTCCTCTCAACTCCTTGTATGCCTTTGGTGTCATCATCATAAATTGTATGTAGCTTGCATAGTTGGATAAATTATTGCTAGTGCTCACCAAAGTACCATTAATAAATACATTAATTTGTTTGAATAGGTTGTGTAGAATACAGTACTCGTTGGAGAGACCATCGGCAGAAGTTGGAGTTGTATTATCTGACTTTTTCTTCACCGCAATATTTAAATCAATAAATGTTGATGATAAATCAATGAAATTGTCTTCATTGGAAAGTATTTGAAAGTTTATATTTTCCAAGAGGGGGTGTTCGGGGTGAAATTGTTCTTAGTAGCCATACTTGACACTGACATCAAAATTTTCAGCATTGAATAGATTCAATGAGGAACTGATTGATTGATAGGATTTCTTGTGGGATAGATAAGTCATCTTAAGAGAAGAAATCTTTCTTTGATCTAACAATCTTTTTCTTTTTCTTCTTCTGCTTATTGGTCTTCCTTGTTTTATTCCTCAAAGTCCTTGTTCATGTCCTTCGCTTCCCGCCTGGGTGGAGACTGATGAGTGAATGACGCGCACGCATCATTTTCAATCCCTCCCCATTTTGTCGAGTTTTTAGCTGCTCACCAACGACTCTTGCTGAAGATTTAATATTTTCATTAACACTCTCCTTGAAATTCTTGCCTGACCCCCAGTCCTGTAGTGTGGAGGCAGCAAAATTCGATGCAGCAGGTACAAGATATTTTCGGGCAAGGGGTAGTGCAGAACGAAATAGCCTAGCAAACCAGCTACCAGGACATAGCCAGACATTGTAGTACGCCCCTTGTAGTAGTCCAATCCATTGCCTATTTGACGTGGACTCAAAGCACCAACATAGCAATCGATATCGGGACAGACAAATGGAATTCTCCTATTGTTCATTATAACATAGCAATCACATAATACACAATATAACATAAGCACCAACATAGCAATCGATATCGGGACAGACAAATGGAATTCTCCTATTGTTCATTTTAGGATGTGCTATCGCCAACAATGGGTCGAAAATGACATGTAATCACTGCTAAGCCTTTTGTTATTGCTAGAGGATCGCCCAATTCACTTCTTAGTGTTAACTGGCAGAGTTCCAAATACAAAGTGTTTACAGGAACATGCTGAAGATGCTTTTTATTGTAGTGATGAATAAGTTCATGAGATGTTTTTGTTCAAGAACACGTATGAGGGGGACATTTGAATTACCGACTCTCGATGTTTCCACAAAGGATGCATAGAGAAATATGCAGGAGTCCGAGGCAAAACCAGGTGGATAATCAGCAAAAATAACTTGATTCATCCCGTAAACGATGCCAGCATTTTTCTCAGTGATCAAATTTTGCTTAAAGCCAAGAACGTCTCTCAGATTATCATTGAGAATAATTATTTCAGTGTCATCAGGTGAGGTAATGTAAATCCTTAAATGTTCCAATGAATAATTAAAATGGAATTTACAATTCCTACGATATGAGATTTTTCTATTGATTGTACGACACAAATCTGTCATATTATCGTATTCAATATATATCAATTTGGCATGTCGATATTCACTAGATTTAAGTGCTTCAACCCATTCATAGTCGACATAGTTCAACCCATTCATAGTCCAATCGAGTGGTATAATTTTTATATCATACACACGATCCTTTCTCAGGATGTCATAGGTATTTTTGAGAATACAGTCGACAAGAGCCACTTCATATGCACCGTCAAATTTGATGGCGGGGGAGAGTTTTGTCAAAAAGTCACTTGTCGTATTCAAGACGTTGTAGAGAGGATCGAAAACATCCGACATGAAATTTATATAGTAATCATTGGGCATTGTCAATATCTTCAACACCGATTCAAGAATCAAAATCAGAGTTGTATCCTAGCCACCGAACAAGTAACTGTTTCTTACCCCTGCGAGTACATGTCTTTAATATCTTTTCAACTTGATAGATTTCGCTATTATTTTTAACTTTTCGTATCTCATAGTCATAACATCCACCGAAAATCTCTTCATCTTTGGTATCACGCAAACGATAAGTTATGGGTTTAGGGTCTAGGTTTTTTGACACTTTAATAAGTTCTATGGAACAAAAGTAATTGCTCTTTTTAAAAACATTAGTTGTTCTATTAATTCGAACAGTATCACCAACATTGAATTTATTTTTCTTCTTGTTGAAAATCGATTCATTGGAATATTGCTTAAGACAGGTGTCAATTGTATCATGATCAGAATGATGAACTTCCGTTGGTGTAGAATTGGACAATGATCGATGAGCTCATTTAATATAAATCAACATGATTTTATCTAAATCATCAATCAAAGTCGGTGTATTTTTCAATGTGCAATATCTTGAAATTCAAAGTTGAATAGTTCTTATCAATCGTTCGGCCAATGCAGCCTTTATAGGACTATGACTATGATAGAGCAGTGTACTATATTTCTCTAGTACTTTTGCAACATGAGGATTAACAAATTCACTACCACGATCCGTTTAAATTTTTTTATACGAATCCTGTTCGAGAATACTTTCAATGGCCTGAGCAACATCAACGCCTCTCTTTGGTCGTAATGGAATTGCATATACATAACGACTAAAAAAACTGATTGCAAGTCGGATGTAATTGTGTGGTGTATTGTGACGTCGTTGAATCTCATTTAGAGTCAGGAGATCTGCTTGCATTATATGCAATGGGTAAAAGGCTTTAATTTTTCGATATTGATTGGCACAAAGTCTATGATTTCTATGTAGAGTGTAACTTGATTCATTTTGTAGATAGTCATGTACACTTTTAGTGTGAACACCAGTGACTTTGGAAAGAGTGGTGGGGGAACTTAAACTCCCCGCCTCTCTAATATTTTACCTTTCAGAACTTCAACCATTTTGAACGTAAACACGTTGTGTAACGACCGCTACCCTTTTGTATACTGGATGGTGATGGTGACATGATTCGTTTTCGCTTTTTCCTCGCCACCATTGTCAAGTTTCCACTAGGTTTGCTAGTGTTTTCCAAGATTGATTTAAAATCTTCTTCTTCTTCTTCTTCTTCTTCTTCATGTTTTATTGGTTTTGTTGTTGTTGTTGATGTTGATGCATGTTCATTTAAGTTTTTTAGAATTTGTCTATTGCTAATAAGACTTTTGGGGAAGTTTAATGCATTTTGAAAGTTGTATAGATGAGCGTCAAATGATAATAGTCCTTTACTATTTGTAACCATATCAAAGATTATATCATGTAGATTATAGCTCTTACCCTGAATTATAATCCCTTTCCAATTGCTCTCAACTTGAATATGATCTTTAACAATTTTCAAGTGATAAATGGGGAGTTGTTTTCTTTGTTAAAGAAAAGATATGGGGCTTATTATTCAGATATTAAATACCATAGTAACCAAATCCACATTCTTTTATTTTGTTCCAGCAGAATCCTGAGGAGCTGATTCTTTTTTGTGCTCAATACCAGCAGCAGTGACCTTCACACGATAGGGTTTATGTTTGTCCAATCGGCGAAGTGCATCTTGAAATAAAAGCAGTTTTTTATCATCCTGAATATTCTCATTGTCAAGGAATTTACTCAGATTGTTCTCAAAGTGTTCGACGGGTGAGAGAGCGAGTTCTATTGGAGTCAATTTATAGGGTTCTGCCATTCTCTAGAGAAAACTGTTTACAAGTCCTGCAATTATTGGCAGTAAAAGTGTGAAAAAGCTACCGCCCGCCTGAAGAAGTCGTTTCTTTTTAAAATTCTTTCCTTTCTTTTTAGAGGCCAATGTACGTACAATGGAACGATGTTGCTTTGCCTGTTGCTTAACTACTTCTGACAGTTGAACATTACCCTCGGTCAAATTTAAACAAAGTTCAGATATTAGATTAATGAAATCATTGTCAATACCATGTTTGAGTATGGCTTTTCTAAGTGGAGGTTTCGAAGTGCTTAGAACTGAAAACAGATGTCTATTTTCATGTAGTTTCTTCAGTGTCATGATAGCAACTAATAGGTCTTTTAAGTGTTCATGGGGAGATATACTGTAATTTCATTGTCAAAAATATCTTTGACTAAACGCAGATCCTCGGGTGTATTTTGATTAATATCAAATAGGATATAGCCGTAGGGTTTATTAGTTACCTGATTGTATGCTGAGAGCAGAAATTTGGGGGCGCCTGGATAGATTTGTTTATTGAGAGCTATTAGCGAGCAATAGTCTCGAACAACTTCGTAGATGATTTAGTAGGTGCAGTTTAATACAAGTGCTGGAATACATTTGCTCTGATGAAAGAACTTGTGTAGAACTAGAGTAACAGAAATCTGTTCACTATGCGAGAGAACAGTAAACAGTTGTAGCATTTCCTGGGACCATTGTTCAATAGATTCAGCCAGATCGTCAATGATCAGCCAAGAGTTTGGTTCAATAATGCTGGAAACATCAAGCTCCTGTATTAAATGCACCTATACCAATCCCACGATGGTAGCAAGCGATTGTATTGCATCACATGAATCCTGATCAAAGCTCTGGGTATAGTAGATTTTTTTCGGTTTTTTTACGAGTAGTTAATCATAAACTCGAATTATTTTATTTAAGATTCTTGTTTTTCCCCACATTGACGGCCCAAACAGAAACGATCTGAATGGTGTTTTAAATTGATAAATGTTCCCTTCAACAGTTCACCTAGCCAACTAACTGTAAACTATGGCTGTCTAAGGACTAAATAAATTCCCTACTACTACTCCGTTCAAGAATGAGAAGAAGAAAACGAATAAAGAATCATATTTACTTTTATTATATGCTTAAAAAAGTAGCAATAATTTTAAAAAATATTACATGAAAGCACATTAAACATGAAAAAATACACTTTTTAATTTATTTATGATCAAAAATATAACATTTACATAGGCACATAGAAAAAAAAAACACTTGAAAAAAATACACTTTTTTTTAATTTATTTATAATAAAAAATGCAACATTTACATAGGCACAGAGAGAAAAACACTTAAATAAATAATTTTTTTTTGTTTATTTATAGAAAAATACAACATTTATTAGAATAAAGCACTTGAAATAATATCAAACACTTTTATTTACAGCATTTTAAATTTTGGGGTCCCCCCTCCCCCCGGGGGCGGCCACTGCGGCGGCCGGGGGCGGGCCGGGAAGCTACGGGCGCCGGGAAGCTGGGGCCTGCTGCGGCGGGCCCGGGCCAGGGCTGGCATTAAATATTGGAAATTGATCTGCCTTGCACACACAAAAACACACACACACACACAATTAAAATTGTTTATGATATAGAATTAAAAAGAATTAAAAAAAAAAAAAAAAAAAAAAAAAAAAAAAAAACACCCAATTACCCAAAAAACCCTCCCACCCAATTTATACTTTTTTAAATGAATTGACTTTAATTTTTATTGACCGAGTTGTTTTATCTAATCTATACATTAAAATCGGTATGAAATTAAATATTGTCCGTTTGGTAGTACCCTAACACCATCCTCAAGTACACATACTTTGTCCGATATGGCAGACATGGCGTTTTTCTTAAGTCTAAATGTGTAGTTTTTAAATTGTATAGAGCGAATCGCCATGACCTTCGCCCTTGGCACTAAACTACGTTCCACACAGTTTCTATACACACTTATGTCGAAATTATTTCTTAAAAAGTGTGTAGGTACGCCATTGCAAACTTTTTTGATATCATTGCTATGCTTTTCTACACAGCGTACCTTTAGACCAGGAAACATATCAATGAATATTAGATCGCTACCTGTTTCAGATTTTAGCATTAACAATTGATTTGGGGACGGGCGTTTCAGTAGGTCTGGGTGGAGGGATTCGTCCCAATTAGTGTAGTCCATTCGTGAGCTAATGTACTCGCCATTTTCCAAATCATTCAATAGATTTTAAGTTTTGACTTTTAACAGGAGTGAATCAGTGTCCCCGTAATACACTTGAACTTGTCCCTCAATCGGCCACTATGCCTTGCATACATTATAATAAAATGACAACATGAGTTTCTTGGATATTTCAGTTATTGCACTTCCGCCTGCAATATTTTTATTTAATACAATGCTTCTTTTCTTACGATGTAGGAGCACCATATCAGAGTCTATGATTGTGAACGATGTGAAGTTTGGATCCGCAATGATTCGAGCACAATCTTTGGGATTGGTTACAATGTCACATCGACTTCTGTTTCGTACGCTCTCGCATATTTTACCGAAAGCTGAGTTCAAAATAAGTTTTTAGACTTCTTTTTCAACTTTCGTTTTCGCTTTTGAACGCTTACTGACAAAGGTGTCAATAAACGTTTTCATGTAAGACTTTTGATCAAATTGGAGGGTTCTATGAATCTTTGTGACTTTGAAACCATTAGACACCATCCATTTCAATAGCACGTGATGAACAACGATATTCTGTTTCGGGTTGAGGTCGGCAATTAGTTTTTGTTTTGAAGGTACCCAGTGCATACTTCCATCCTCTAATAAAGATAAATTGTAGGGGTTCAGAGAATACTTACCCACCGGTCAGCTTATGCACGGGTAAAAAAGGTCTTTTATCAAATCTTGAATTTTCATTGGTTTTTTAGGATCGATTTAGAACTAAAACCTCTGTGCCCAATTTTCGTCGAAAACAGCAAAGTTGGGGACCTGTAGTATGAATGGGCTGTCAAGCCATTTATAATTGCCACACGGCAAACAGTAGTGAGACATTGCCGATGGCTAGAGAGAATTCATATCCAAAAAAACTGCGTCCGACTTTTCATCGGTGTGCTGTCCACTCGGATCAGTTTTCATGATACGATCCCCGTGAAAAACATACCCCCCCCACCATGATCTCTCAACTAACACATGCGAATCCACATCGGCGATCAGACCTATTTCTTGTTTGCTGATTTTAAGTATCAAGTCCATCACCAGATGAGGAGTGGAAAAATAATAACATAAATCCAACCCAAATTCTCCATAGATTTTATCCGTATTTTTGGACACAATGTCCAGAAGAGTGAGTACATCACTGGCCAAGTATATTTTACAATAACCCCACCCATTTTTACATCCGCCCTTTGCCCAAACCCTCTTAGCAAATTCGTAGTCGCTAGTGGTGCACTCACTCTCAGTGAAAGAATTGTAAAAAGCTTCAATGGGCGGTAGTGAAAACTCATCTAGCCTCGAGCCAGAATTGTAATAATCATATGGATATATACCCTTACACGTTAATAAATCATACATTTCATCATCGGGGAAGTGCTGTTTGAGGAGGGGGAAGCTATCAAAATTGTCACTTTTCTGTACCTGAATCAATTGACTTAAAGATTTGGGGAAGAAGCTGAAAGAGTCTAAAAAACGGATTTTATTCAGGCACATGTTACTCTTGTCAACTGTTTTCCACATGAATTCTAGCAGCAGTAGCTTCTTCGATGATTTGGGTCTAATATTATATGAAAAAGAACCATCTATACATGCGTTATCTACAATTCCACCCTTGGCAATGCAGGCCAACGCCGTTAGTATTATAGTCAAATCATCATTAGAACTTCGTAGGGAAGAAAGCGCGGAATAATTCTGTTTCACTATTGAATTGCACGGCTGGTTGGCTACCCCTCTAAAGTTACTCCCTCCCGATGTAATTTCCTGCCACAAATGATCATGGTCGATCACCTTCTTCCTCCCTCCAGTCCCTACACCATCATCAAAGTCTCCCTTGCAAACCCAACACATTGTACGATTTTTAATAGCAACTAAGTCATATGATCATAAGATCATAGAATAGTTTCTGTAAAAATGGCGCAGAAGTTTTTTGGTTATTTTTATTAGAACCGAAACATGATAAGCGTATGCCGGCTTCACCGCCACTCACCATCTCCAATGCATCTAACAATATCATTATGGTACAGGACTCTTGCTGCATATGGGTATATCAATCCCCTATTGTCTCATATATTGTACAACCATTTGAATTTAATTGATCTTACACGTCTGTCAGCTTCGACTCGCAGTCTAAAGCGATCTTATTGCTCTGCAGGAGCGTGTTTTGAAAATTTTTAAAACGTAAGATCGCTCTTTGTCTGCTTACCGTCTCCACAGCCTGGTATCCATGACGTTTACAGTGTTTCATGTGATGCTTTAATTTTAAATCAGAGCAAAATATTGAGAGACATGTTGGACAGTAATAGCATACACCCCCACGCCCCTTTTTCCCCTCAATAAAACCCTACTAATATCCGTAATTGGATTGAAATGACCAATTGAATTGGAGTCTGTTGGTGGGGTGTATAGAAGACACACCCAATGTTCTACTGATTCAATTGAAGGAGCTCGCACTGGAAATAATACACCCTTCTTATCGGAACGCTGACCCTCTTCAAATTCTGGGTCATAATATAACACCTTGACAATAATCATTAAATATGCATTAGCACACTCAAAAATATCTATTCCTTTTAGTGTCACGGGAAATTGACCATTTAAACAATTAAAATCTACTTTTAGGAACTTTGAACCCTCCCTACCATTAACTGCCATTTTATCCAACTTTTTCCTAGATGCATCTTTTTGAAGTGGTCTGTATGCTACAATTAAAAATGCATACTTGAAACACTGCAGCCTCGTATCAAAATAGATTCGCTGTATCTCCTTAGACACCTCTAAATCTGAATGATATTTTTTAACTATAGCCCTCTCCCCATGCCCACCTCTTACAATAAAATCGTTTTTAACCCTACAAATATTAACATTTAAACTTTCAATAAATAAAACCACAGATCCACTACCCCCGTCGTTATAATTTTCCCACTTACTTTGAATACTATTAGCCCAATTTAGAAAACCTCCCCGTAATTTGATAAATGCGGGTGAATTGCCAATATCTGTGTGTGCAAGTACTTTGAATACATATCACCCGCATTTTTATTTAAAATTTTTTTTTTAGTGCTATTGATGCTTTTAAACTGACCCCCCCCCCCCACACCCCCATTTGTTGTTCAAGAATGGCTCAAACCTTATTAGTATATGAATGTGTAATGGCCGAGGGATCTGTTATTATATCCCCCGACACTAGAGAGTTGAAGGGATCACCAAATTTGGTGCCGTAGACTTTTGTGTGGTGCAAGGCAGATTTGGACAGAAAAAAATCTGGAAGAGGGGATACCGATGTTGTTGTTGTTGTATTACTACTACTAGTAGTTCTAGCTATATCATTAAGTGGAATGGTGGGGGTTGACACAGAATCGTCCATAACACCACCACCACTCCCAATCTGTTCAATAACATTGGTTGGATATGGCATGAGGTCCCCTAAGCCTGATAGCACATATTCCAAGGTGTTTGGGGACAATTGATCGAGCCAGCCTGTATTGTCCTGTGTTGGAATTTCGTTATGAGGACCCGGTTCAGATGCACTAGTAACATCCCCTAAATGGTAAAGCGTAAAACCATCTGTCCACTCCGGATCCACAAGCATGTCAATATCACAAGTTAAGCCGTCTAGGCTAGCTACGTCCCCAGAAATATCATTAAGGAAACCCCTATGCCATTCCATATTCTCTAGAACTAATGAAGATTCATCTCTGAACTCTGTTGGTGGTGAAAGAATTGGTCCAGTAAATGCTGATGTCTCATCACTCAATGGTGGTGGTGCTATATCATTAATCTATAGAAAAAAGGTTTTATTTTCTATGTGAAATAAGCATTATTTCATGAATTATCGAGTAGACGCAGCGCATGCACCGTTCACACACACACACACACACACACACGCTGAAATATTCTTACAGGTTAAAATTTTGTTTCTAAAGCCTTAGCCTATATTCTAGTAGCCTATAGCGTGCTGCGGAAACAGCGTAAGATAGAAATGCGCCGTGGAAACAATTTACTCTATTTTTTCTGTGTTAATATCTCTCTTCATCTAAGATAAAAAACTTCCGGTTATATGAAACCCAACTTTGTAGCGAGGGATTAACATTCAAATTATACCTGTCGGATTAATATTCAACCTTTCCCGATGGGTTATTTTGATAAAAGGATTAAATACGCACAAAGCTAAGTGCAAAAACATATCCCGGTTTAAGAACGGCTATTCAAATTTCAACTGTGAAATAGTGATTTGTTTATATAAAGTTTTTTTAAAGAAATAATTGGATTTTTGCATTAGAAAACATCTTGCTTAAAAGAGAAATTAGAGGTAAGGTTTTATAAATCTATAGAAAAGTATGATAAGCTATTTGCTAGTTCTGCGGTATAATAACTCTCTTATATACTGCTAATTTGGCTAATGTCATTGAAAAATGATTATTATAGAATACTTTAAAAACAAATTCAAGTTTTACTTATCAAAAGTTACTCAATTGAGAAAATTTTCATTGTTTTTGAAAATATGGAAAAAAAAAATAAATATACATTTACAAATTCTGACTGCACTTGTACATCTGAAGTCCCTGGCAATCTGAAGTCCTGGATGAGATTGATGCATTATGAGAATCTATCCATTCTCTCTTGAATTTTCAGCCAGGTTGCATAGATGGTTTTTTGTGCAGAGCTGACACTGGCTTGAGAGGCTCCTGGCTGGTCCATCGAACTTGTATTGGAGCTAGCATATCTGATGATTGATGGTCTTGCAGCTCGCATCGATGTGATATCACCCCATCTTGGTCTCTTTTCGGAGGGAGGGTAATTGCATGAATCCACCTCAACATCCTTAAAAAAGAAGAAAATATTTAGTAACAAAATAATATGCCCTCTTTTACAGATAAATTGCCCTCTAAAGTTTATTCTGGTGTTTGTAGCACTCTATGTCTCTTAGCACTTTAGAAATATTTAAAAGGAAAAGCTTTTAAAGTAAAATTTTGGAAAATTTTGAGTTTGGAGGGAAGGGGGGCTAAGTCCCCCTGAAAAAAACATATTTATGCATTTTTAGATATTTTATACTTGAAAGCCTTGAATTACGTAAAATGGCAGCTGAAACTGCTTTCCCTCTCTTAATCATCTCTTTTACATGCTCTTTCCATTCTCCATTTGCTGAAAGTGTTACTCCCAAATATTTAAAATTTTTGCTCTCTTTTACATTTTCACCTTTATAATAAAATTCTACTTTTTGATCATCACTATTCACGTGAATTCCTCTAAAAATCACAATCTCAGTCTTTTTAATATTCAAAACTAGTTTCTTTCTATCTGAATATTCTTCTAATATACTCAATAAGATTTGGAGCTCCTCTGGTGACTTGCCTATTAACACCGCATCATCAGCAAAAAGCAACAGAGATAATGTCAGGTTCCCTAGTGACACCGTAGGGGCCCCATACCTTTTTTAAAATGGTCAACAATATCATTTATATACAACGTGAACAACCTAAGCGAAATACTACTACCCTGTTTTACTCCTTTTCTAATTTCAAACGGCGACGATAATCCCTTCCCTAAAACTTTAACTATACCAAATGTCTTTCTATACATATCAGCTAGTATCCTAACGAAAAGTCTTGGTAAGCCTACCTTTAACAGTTCTAAGCACAGGAAAATCCTATCAATACTGTCGAAGGCCTTAGTAGTATTTTTTTTTTTAGCATTTTCAAAAGAGATATCTATTCGACCCCTCTTTTTGAATATTTTCTAAAACTGAAATACATGGATTGTTTAATATCTAAAAGAAGGAAGATTTTTAAAAGAGCTAACAGCACGGTGAAAAAAAAAAGCTTAAGGAAGGAAATTCTTCCTTAACTTAATGACGAGACAAAAAAAATAGATTTCTTTTTATTATAATAATGAGAAAATTTTACTCACCAGAAGTCGCTTAGAATATTCCATATCTATGTAAATGATTGCAAAAATATTGATACTAGTAGATTGAATGAACTATTCAAAAAGTAGAAAATTCTAATCCGAAACTTGAATATATACAAAAAAATAATTGAATATATTGGCAGCTAAAAAAGACGCACCGGTTTTTCTGACACGGATTTACCCTACAAAAAAACATGTATATCATGAAATAGAAATCTAGTCTACGTAAATTATGTCAGAAAAACTTGTCCTTCATAACATATTGCGCAATTCCAATGTATCGTTCGTATCTATTACACTTTTGAGCATATTCTTGTAGGGTTCTTGTGTAATTCCATATGTAATTCGTGGTAATTAATACGATACAACTCCTATTTAAGAATACATTCGAAAAGCATACATACGTCATATTTGCCTCAATAGTGGTTGTATTGTTTTCACTGTCTATGATGCAGGCAAAATTACTTAAGAAACATATGATTAACAGGAAAGAGCTTATGATTGACGTCATATTTATGAATAAATTTCAAGAGAATACATTACATCCTTTCTGTCCCCTCCCCCCTCCAGGATTGAAAGTATCTCTTTTTATATCTTTTAATTTAAAATACTTTTTCCACAAAAAAAGTTTTTCAAAGGAAAGTAAAGAAATCCATTAAACAAAGAAAGAACAAAAATGAAATCAAATAATCTACCAAGCGTGAAACTACCACAAATCAGCATTGATAAATAAATGAAACCCAAAACGAACAGGAATTACAATAAATAACCGAGTCAAACTCAAAAGGAGCAGAAATTAACATGAGTAGGGCTCAAAATCCCTATGCCTTCCCATGGCCAGAAAATAAGTTGCACTGTACTGAAGAAAATATAAATGTTTTTACTTTTATAAATTTGATAAATCAAATAATATTAACATTTTGATTACTAAATATAAGTATATGTATGTTAAACTGACAATGCACATTCATTTGTATTTTTTTCAGTAAAGTGCAAATTATGTTCCGGCCTTAGGAAGGCATAGGGGTTTTGAGCCCAACTTGTGTGAATTTCTGCTCCTTTTGAGTTTGACTCGGTTATTTATTGTAATTTCTGTTCGTTTTCGGTTTAGTTTATTTATCGATGCTGATTTGTATTAGTTTCACGATTAGTAGATTATTCTATTTTATTTTTGCTCATTTTTGTTTAATGGATTTCTTTACTTTCCTTTGAAAAACTTTTTCTGTGGAAAAAGTTTTTTTTAATAATTTCTGTTCGTTTTATATTGACATAGTCTTTTTAGGAAAAAAGAAAGTAATACTTTAAATCTTTTCGTTTTTTTCAGAATATATAGTTTTGCCTGCTATTTGTATGCTGGAGAAAAGTTTTCAGCAATTTTTAACAACATACACCCTTTTAAAAATATGGACACAAATAATAGTGTTTAATTTAGTTTCATACCTCCGCTAGCTGAACTGAAATGGAAAACTTGATACCATTCGCAAAAAAATCTGTTTACTTTCTTTGATAGCTTGGATACACTTACGCTATTTTGATTTGGTTAAATTTTAAAAGCAGAAGTGGCCCCAAAAATTTGAACAAAATCTCCTCAGTCGTTCTTGGGATACTGCTGAGATGCCTTATTGGGAAGTAGCATTAACACAGTGCATTTATGATTTAATCTTATGGCAACATTTACTTTTTAAACATAAGGGCAAATGGGAGGGACATCTCAAAATGTTGTTTGGATGTGTTTGGGGAAATGGTGGGCGTGAGAGGGGCATTAGTTGCCCTTCAATCACTTTTGACTATTAAAAGGGCACTAGCCCTTTCAATTTCCAATCGAATGAGCCCTTTTGAAGTTTCTAGAACATCGCTTTTTATAAAAACATTATATGCCTCTAGGGCATAACTTACGACCCTTGCCCTGAGCGTTTTTGGAGGAGGAGGGGTTGTCATCCTTAAACACCTAATTTCCAAAACTTTAAACTACGTTGAATAAAATGGCTATCTACCCTTGACCCTTGCCCTGAGCGCTTTGGGGGTGGAGGGGTTGTCATCCTTAAAGACCTAATTTTCAAAACTTTCAACTACGTTGAATAAAATGGCTATCTAAAAAATTTGATTGGAAGTGTCTTAGGGAAAAAGTGGGCGTGAGAGGGGGGTTACTTGCCCTCAAGTTTCTACGAAAAATATTTCAATAAAAACTTATGTACCCCTAGGGATTAACTTACAACCCTTGCCCTAAAGACTATGAGGGGAGTGTTCTAGTCAAAGGTATAATTTCCTGAACTTTAAACTGCGCTAAACAAAATGGCTATCTCAAAATTTTGATTGGATATTTTTGAGGAAATGGTGGGCATGGAAGGGGTGTAAGTTTCCTTCCAATCACTTTTGACTATTAAAAAGAGCACTAGATATTTCAATTTCCTATTGAACTTTCAACTATGTTGAACAAAATGGCTATTTTAAAATCTTGAATGAATATGTTTGGGAAAAAGGTGGGCGTGAGAGGGGGGTTAGCTGTCCTTCAATCACTTTCTACTATTAAAAAGGGCACTAGCCTTTCAATTTCCAATCGAATGAGCCTTTTTGAAGTTTCTAAAACAATACTTTCAATAAAAACCTAATATGCCCCCAGGGCATGACTTACAGCCCGCCCTAAGGGCTGTGGGGATTGTCCTCCTCAAAAACTTAATTTCTATCTAGAAATCCACTACGCTGAACAAAATGGCTATCTACAAATTTTGATTGGATGTGTTTGGGGAAAAGGTGGGAATGAGAGGGGGGCTAGTTGCCCTCAAATCACTTTCGACTATTAAAAAGGGCACTAGAACTTTGAATTTCCAATCGAATGAGCCCTTTTTCAATTTTCTACGACAAAGATTTCAATAAAAATTTTTATAGCCCCAAGGCATAATTTATAACCAATGCCCTGAAGACTGTGGGGAGAGGGCCCTGTTCAAAGGTATAAATTCCTGAACTTTAAACTGCGCGGAACAAAAAGGCTATCTCAAAATTTTGATTGGATGAGTTTGGGGAAATGGTGGGCTTGGAAGGGGTGTTAGGTGCCTTCCAATCACTTTCGACTATTAAAAAGGGTACTAGCCATTTCAATTTCCAATTGAATGAGCCCTTTTCGAAGTTTCTACGACAACTTCTTTGATACGAAGTGCCCTTGAGAGGGGGGGTTAGTAGCCTTCCAATTACTTTCGACTATTAAAAAGGACACTAGCCATTTCAATTTCCAATCGAATAAGCCCTTTTTGAAGTGCCCTGGGGGCTCTGAGGGGGTTGTCATCCTCAAAGACCTTATTTACAGAACTTAAAACTACGTTGAATAAAATGTCTATCTCAAAATTTTGATTGGATCTGTTTGGGGAAAAGGTGGACGTGAGAGGGGGGTTAGTTGCCCTCCAATCACTTTCGACTATTAAAAAGGGCACTAGTCCTTTGAATTTCCAATCGAATGAGCCTTTTTTAAAGTTTCTATGACAACGCTTTTTACTTCCCTGCTTTAAATGAAAAAAAAGAATACATTGCGCCAACATAGTTCTTATATGCCCTCAGGGCATAACTTAAAACCATTGCGCCGAGGGTTGTGGTGGCGTGTCCTCCTCAAAAACATATTTTCTATCTGGAAGTCAACTACGCTGAACAAAATGGCTATCTCACAATTTTGATTGAATGTGTTTGGGGGAATGATGGGTGTGAGGGGGGGGGGGGCTAGTTGCCCTCCAATCACTTTCGACTATTAAAAGGGGCACTAGCCCTTTGAATTTCCAATCGACTGAGCCTTTTTTGAAGTTTTTACGTCAACGCCTTCTATAAAAACCTAATATGCCCCCAGGGCGTAACTTACAACCCTTTCCCTGAAGGCTATAGGGGAGTCTCCTCCTCAATAACCTAATATCTATCTGGAAATCAGTTACGCTGAACATAATGGCTATCTAAAAATTTTGATTGGATGTGTTGCGGGAAATGGTGGGCGTGGAAGGGGTGTTAATTGCCTTCTAATCACTTTCAACTATTAAAAAAGGCACAAGGCACTCCAATTTCCAATTGAATGAGCCCTTTTCGAAGTTTCTACGACAAGTTCTTCGATACGAAGTGCCCTGCTCTAAAGAAAAAAATAATAATACATTGTGCCAACATCGTTCTTATATCCCCTCACGGCATAACTTAACACCGTTGCCCCGAGGGTTGTGGGGGAGTGTCCTCCTCAAAAACATATTTTCTATCTGGAAATCAACTACGCTGAACAAAATGGCTATTACAAAATTTTGATTGGATATGCTATGGGGAATTATGGGCGTGGGGGGGCTACTTGCCCTTCAATCACTTTTGACTATTAAAACGGGCACTAGCCACTTCAGTTTCCAATCGAATGAGCCCTTTTCGAAGTTTCTACGATAACTCCTTCGATACGAAGTGCCCGGGTATGGAAACAAAAAAATAAATAATACATTGTGCGAACATTGTTTTTACTTAGGCAGCGCTATTGTGCTGCCAATGATGACACATGCAACATTGAAAAGGAATATAGCTAAGTATAAATACCAAGTGTAATAAGTCTATTTACAAAAAGCGTTTTATGTAGTTTTATAATGCCTAGAGGACAATTGAACAACCTAGATCATCCAACGTGAAAAGAACAATCTGAGCAGCTAAGAAAAAATGTATTAAAAAATGTCTAAAATAATGATCAACGAAAAGGAAGAACAAATATATACAGTCAAAAATGCTTTCGTCAGCAACGATTACAACCAGTCAAAAACAAAAAAAGAAGAACAAAGAAACATACTGTTCGAAGATAAGAGGCAGCAAGAATTAAACTACTAAAAAAAAAGGTGAAGAACAAAGAAATATGCGGCTAATAAATATGCCACAGCGAGAACAAGAAATATGCCGTTAAAAGATAAGTGGCAGTGAGAATTACAAGCAATAAAACAGTTCGCGGTAACGAACTGTAAGTAAAGAGCGACCCGGCTCAATAGTGACCGAAACTCTAAAAACAAAATTTTTATACCGATACATACAGCAAAAGAATTGGATTTTTATGCTCATGTCAAATATATAAGTTTCATCAAGTTTAGATTTACCAATCAGGGCTGAGAAAATTTGTCTTATTTTCGAAAGAAAATGAAAAACAACCCCTAAAAGTCGTAGAATCTCAACAGAAATCAAACCGTCAAATCCAGCGTATCAGAGAACCCCGCCGTAGAGGTTTCAAGCTCCTAGGTGTAAAAATATATAATTTTGCCAGAAACAAAAGATCACGGATGCATTTTTCCCCCTAGGGATGATCGTATTGACCCAGTGGTTCTAGAATATTGCGAGAGGGCTCACTCGAACTAAAATTAAAAGTTATAGTGCCCTTTTCAAGTGACCACAAAATTTGAGGACAACTAGGCCCCCTCCCACGTTCATAGTTTTCCCGAAGTCACCTGATCAAAATTTTGAAGTAGCCACTTTGTTCACCAATGTGGAATATCTAATAACTATGTCTCTGAGAATAACTATGTTGACTTAATCCCCCACAGTCTCCGGTGGAAGGGCTGCAAGTTATGAACTTTACCAATTGTTTACATATAGTATTGGTTAATGGAAAGTATACAGACGATTCCAAGGGAGGGGTTACGTGGGAGGATCTTCCGATGGAGGAATTTTTCATAGGGGAAGAGAATTTTCCATGAAGGGGGTGCTGGATTTCCCAGCATTATTTAAAAAACGATCAGAAATTAAACTTAAAAAACTAGTTTGTTCAACTGAAAGTAAGGAGCAATATTAAAACTCAAAAGCAACAGAATGTATTACGCATATAAGGGTGTTCGCTATATCGTCAATGCATCGCTCTTTATGCTAAAGTTTTTTTTAGTACTTTCAAAAGAGCTATTTATTCTAATTAAACGGCCTTTGTGATTCAGGGGTTATTTTTACATAATTTGATTAAATTTCGGACTTTAGTGCAAAGAGCGACGTATTAACGAGGGAGAGAACCACTTCATATACGTAATAGTTTCTGTTCGTTTTAAGCTTTAATGTTGCTCCTTACTTTTGTACCGTGAGTAAAATAAGATATATTTAAAATACAAAAAAATAAAATTCCTTATTTCTAAAGATAATTCCGACTTCCTCAAATTAAGACTAAAAATCTAGTTTCAAAAACAGAAAAGTCCTTAATCAGCAAAGAGAAAAATTGCATTTTAGCCTCAGACAAAGAACGGCGCTATCCGATTTTGGATTTCGCTAAGTTAGCGGGCAATAAGAAAGATACTTCACACAATGTTTCTCAGGAAGTCTAAACTATAAGAGCGTCGTGAGCGTTTGAATCATCAGAAATATATAAAAAAATTTATTGAACGAAGGGTTCGCATCCTTGGGCCACTTAGGCCAATTGTGAGCCAGTTCTTAGAGCGCAGTACAAAAAACTACGTTTCAAAGTGGGGTAAAAGGGCTTTTTGGAAGATTATTACGATCAGAATTATTTCGGCATTCAAACATTACAATTCAATCATTATCGTTATCTCAGTCACCGTAGTTGTCATTTGAAGTGAGCCACGGCTGTACACCTAAATATGTAATTCTCAATAAAACCATTGCTTCTCTAATTGTGTTTATTTTATTTTATATGTCTGTATCTAGTCGCACGACAGGTAATTAGTTCATATGTCTCCAAGGTACGTTCCCAGGGATGTGATTTCTACAACAGGTAATTGATTTCGAGAAAACCAAAGGAAAGGAGGTTACTTTTATATAATCACATATGGCGCAGTCTTTAGCGCTAGAAGTGGCTCTATCGGAGAACTTATAAGGTGTAAGTTCACGGCTTTGAAGCATAAAATTACATTTGACGCGGTCAATCTTTATGACCACAATTAAGCCCAGTCCCATAAATTTTTATCGCTACAAATGGCACGGTCAGAAATTGGAGAAAATCATGCGAACTAATTATGCTATAAATTTTGTAATTTAAATTTAATTATTGGAGAGATACAGACATATAAGTAAAGTGATTGGGCCTATAACCGCTAAGCTATTACAGGAAAACCCTTTAAAATATCTCATAGGAGATAATAGCTACCCCCAAAATAGGTTAAGTGAAAAAATAAATTTATTTTGAGTTATTCAAACGCAAAAAAAAAATGTCAGAAGAGTTAATTAAACAAATTAAAGGCGCAAAAGTTGGTCGCAAAAAATGTAGAAATAGCAAAGTCTATTCCACAGTACAGTGGACAATCGGATGTCGACGAATTTAATATACAATTGGCCCAGTTTGTAGAATTAACAAAAACAGAGCTAGAAACGTTAGTTGGCATGCTTCTATTCAGATTAAAATGCCAGGCCTTAACCTTTCTAAAGCAGATTGAACTAACTATAGGTGATGACGCCAACTTGCCAATAAATACGGTGGACAAATTGTTAACGGCATTTAAAGAGAGGTTTATCGAAACAAATTCTACAAATAAATTATAACACGGAATGGTGGGATTTGACCATTTAGAAAATATGAGAGAACATCTTGATAATACATGGATTTCAGTAGAAACAAAATACGGAAAAGGTTCGGGAGAGCTATATGAAAAAGTCATATTACATGCCTTTTTGCAAGGGCTACCCCCAAAACTATATAGAATGGTAATATCCAAACATATTCAGACGTTGGATCTTGCAGTTCAGGAGGTAGAACGATTGATCAAAGTTGATACGATGGTCGCTAATCACAGTAAAGCAAAAATAAATAGCCTAGGCAAATCAAACGCAAACATGACCTTCAAGGGCGATCAGGCGTCTCCCAATTTCTTTTCAAGGGATAACTCCCCAGTGCCACAAAAAAAACCGCAAGAACCCGCTAGGCAGAAAACAGTACGTTTTCAGCCTGTCAAACAATCTAATTATGAAAATGACCCTACAATAATAAGATGCTATATTTGTAATCGACCTGGGCACATCGCGAAGGAGTGCCGTTATGTCCCCAATATCACATCAAGAATTGCTATCCGCAGTGGGCAAAATTATGGCAACAATTTGTTCGGAAGGATAAGTTTTAACACCAGGGTTTGACTAGGCTATAGCCAGGGAAGATTGCGGCAGTCAATGCCTTACAATCTAGACCAACCAAATTTGTATAACCCTCCCCCCAATAGACAAAATAATTATCGACCGACGGGAAATACAAATTTTTCAAGCCAACGGTATTTGTTGTCAGCACCAACACCCGGCACTGGCGCAAGAAATCGAAACTATAGTAATAATACATGGCAAAGGCAGACAAATGTAAATCAATTAGATATGCCTACGGAATCTCACGTGTCTGAATCTCTATTGCAGACACCGACGTACGAAATAAATCCACGGGGAAACGCATCAGGCCCCTCGGAAGAATAAATTGGACCCAGAGGGCGTCTAAAATGTTTTATAGGTCCAAACCGATAGTAGTACCGTCTTGTAGTGATATTTTTAACAATCTACCTATATTTAATGATTTTTATGTAGCAAACGTTTACTTTAAAGCTTTGATTGACTCTGGTGTAACAATTAGTATCTTAAACTCATGCGTATTTAATATCTTGCTTCCGCATATTAGGCGACAGAGGAACCTTAATAATCCCAATATAACTAGCGTGACAGGGCATAAATTGGATGCAAAAGGTTCAATTCGCTTAGACGTAAAAAGGGATAATAGAATTTTTCCGACGAATTTTATAATATGCGATAACTTTCCGTATGAAGCAATTATCGGTGCATGTTTTTTAAGCTCTAATAGAGTACTATTAGACGTGGCTAACGAAAAGCTTGTCTACCCGGCTAAGGTAGGGGAAGAAATTTCTACCTTAAGAAATTGTAACAGAGGTTACGAAGACAACGTAACAGTGAATAAAATTTCTGGTGGCATAATCAGAAATATGTTCAATTATTCTTAGAGACATCGCAGAAACGAAGTAAATTTAAATAATAAGTGGATTGAATCTGCGAAAATAAAAATAGGAGATATGCGACAGTAAAGGTCAAACGAGAAAAAAAAAGTGGAATTATGGAAAAAAGTAGTAACCTCTATTGCAGTTCAGGCACAGCCAATACTATTGACGGATAGCGCCAGTCTAAATTTAATAGACAATGAAAATAAAGAGAAATATTACGGATTCGCGATAAGGAAAACAAAAGTCCCTCCCAAAACGATGCAAAGAATTCAAATATCACAGATGATGGAACCAGTGGATAGCAAATCTGAAATATGGTTTGCGACTCCGTCAAATGAGATCCCTGAAAATCTGCTATGCGAGAAACAGATTATATCTTACGAAAAAGGAGAAGGTTTTATTTGGGTAGCTAATAACCACGAAAATGAAACAATTAGAATAAAAA
The DNA here is from genome assembly GCF_049724085.1 of Artemia sp. Qi Xiang Cuo. Classification (NCBI taxonomy): domain Eukaryota; kingdom Metazoa; phylum Arthropoda; class Branchiopoda; order Anostraca; family Artemiidae; genus Artemia; species Artemia sp. Qi Xiang Cuo. The sequence continues at coordinate 69,074,187 of NC_142797.1, read as the reverse complement.
AGGGGACGTTTTTAGTTCAAATACAAGTTTTATCGGAGAATGATATAAATAGATGGGAGAATTCCAAAAGAAACTTTGTTAACGGCATTAAAACCTCAATTAACAAGTACCCTCTAGCTAAATTGCAATTCTTAAAAAATTTAATATGGATCATATTACGGACTTAGATCTTAAGAAAAAATTATGCGAATTATTTTGGAATTTTAAAGATGTATTTTCCGAATCTGAAGATGATATCGGACTGATACCTTTTTAATGAATACTAAATTTTAACGACTGGTAACGACGTGGCTAAACAGCCATATCGTGTGCTGTATAAGCACAAAGAATGGTTAAAAAATAAAATCCATGAATTAGAATAAAAAATGAAATTATACGCCCCAGTATAAGTCCGTATTCTGCACCAGTGATCTTGGTATCAAAGAAGAATGGTGATCTTAGACTTGTAGTAGATTACAGAGCCCTCAACAAACAAGTAGTTAGCGATAAATTTCCTTTACCAAGAATAGATGAAATTCATGACTCTATTTCAAGAAAAAACTAAATTTTTGCTTCTTTGGACCCCGCCCAGGGCTACCACCCAGTGAATTTATAAGAAAAAGATGTCCATATAACTACGTTTTCAACAACTAAATGTGGCACCGACTATTACTTAAATGTGCCTTTTGGACCCAAAACAAGTTCAAGCGCGCTTTGAAGACCCCTATTGCATATATTAAGAGAATTAAAGAAATCATTCATTTTGCTGATGATGTCATATACGTGAGAGAAACCACTGAATAACACTTAGCAACATTAGCTAAGGTGTTCAGACGAGAAATTCAGACAGGGCAATTTAAAATGCCGGCCTGAAAAAGTAAATTTATTTCAACCTAAAATTAAATTTTTAGGAGTAGTAGTGACACAAGGAGAGATATCCCCAGACCCCGAGAAAATAAAATGTGTTGAAAACCTCAAACCCCCTAGAACTATGAAAGAATTAAGAGGAATTCTAGGTCTTACTGGTTACTTCAGAAAATTCGTGCGCAATTAAGCCCAAATTGCGAAAACCCTCACGGAATTAACTAAAGGGAACTCCCAAAATGTTACCTGGTCCCAGGAAGCTCAAACTTCCCTAGACCGTCTCAAAACGGTACTCACTTCTGAACCAACATTATTACTCCCTGATTTCCAAAATGGACAATTTGACGTCACAACCGATGCTAGTTCAAAGGGCATTGGCGCTATTCTTTCGCAAATGATCCTGGTAGAAAACCCTAATCCTCTAGAGAGAACGCCTAAACAAAAACCAATAGAAAAGGTTATATGCTATTCGAGTAGAACTTTATAAAAAAGCGAAAATAGTTAGTCCGCCAGCAACTTAGAATTATTATCAACATAGAATTATTATCTATCATCCACCACTTGGACAAATTTAGACACTATTTAATCGGTAGAAAATTTATACTACGATCAGACAATAAAAGCTTGCAGTTCCTGCGCACATTTAAAAACCCCACGGGAATTCTACCTAGATGTATTATGAAAATCCAAGACCTAGATTATGAATTTGAATATTTAAAGGGTAAACAAAATGCAGCTTGTGACTTTTTGAGTAGATACCCAGAAAATATCCCGTCGGAAGCTGAGGAAAATGAAGTTAACGCTATCAATACTAAGAGCAAACATAAATGCAAGAAAAACGAAGACAATGACACAGTAAAAGAAAATAAGGTTAACTATTGTCCCTTGTCTTTAGAAAATAAAAAAAGAAAGCAAAAAAAAGGACGAAATCTGTGTAACGATTATCAGTTATGTTGTGAATGACGATGCACTACCGGATAAATTCAAAACTCTTAGAAAAGATATAGACAATTTTTACTATGATCTTGATGAAGAAATCCTATGTAAAATCGTCACTGCTGAGACAAATAGAAACCAAACATCAATAATATCTGTATTACCCCAAAACTTAATAATACCTGCCTTCAAATATTTTCATTCAGATATAGGTGGACATTTAGGAGTAACAAAACTTTCCATAAATTAAAACAATATTTTCACGTGCCGTCGGGAATAACAAAACTTAAAGAGTTTGTAAGTACATGCGAAGCGTGTAACTTAAGAAAAAAACCCCAAGCTTATCCTAATCCTCCAATGGGAAGGGTCCTGGTAGCAAAGTACCCCTTTGATATTGTCTCATTTGACTTGTATGGAACCAGCGGAGGCTTGCCTGTTTCCAACAGAGGCCATACTTGTATTCTTTCAGTTATAGGCCATTTTTCCGGATTTACTTTTGCAAAATCATTAAAAAATCAAAGCACTTACGCCACAAGTAAGGCGTTAGTGAAATTATTTTTAGAATTTGGCATTCCAAATAAGGTTTTAAGTGACAACGGAAGCAATTTTGTTTCAAAGTTAACAAAAGATTTAAGGAGTTTTCTTAATATAGAGAAAATGGTGACATCCCCGTATCACCCACGAGCTAATGGTAAAATAGAAAATAGGCATAAAATATTTTCGAAAGTGTTAAGCATTTATACAAAAGACAACAGGAACGACTGGGATCAATTCCTACCCTATTTAACCAACGTAATCAATACTGCTCATTCAGAAACAACTAAAGATAATCCATTTTATTTACCTTTTGGTCGTGATTTTAGAATCCCGTATGATGAGATTATTGAATCTCTGCAGTATTATAATAACTCGGAGGATTACAAACAAGAATTCATAAATAGGATGAGGAAAGCTTATAAAATAGTTAGGCAAGAGTTGCGAAAATGTAAAATAAACCAAGAGCTAAGAAACCAACCCAAAGTCAAGGAGAGCATACATTTCAAAATAGGAGACTGCGTCTACCTAAAGAACGAGGCAAAAACGGAAGGAAAAATACTTTCCAACAAATATTCCGGACCGTACAGAATAGTCAAAAAGTACGATAACGATTATACTTTTAAAATGGAGAACCCCGATAGCGGAAGACCTTACAAGGCACATGTTAGCAGAATAAAAAGAGCCAAATTTCCAGAGAGATTGATATCACGTCCCTCCTCTGCTGATTCGTCAGATGCAGGAAATGAGCCCCCTAAATCAAGATTGGCAGAGCTAAAACCCATTAATTTCAAGCAAGACTATTTCGAGAATGATAGTGACGAGGAAAACTTAGAAATTTTGGCTATGAAATATCTAATCATTCTCAAAAGAAAAGCCCTATTACTAGTGAGAATGAAAACACCAAAAGGCTAAGAAAGTTCGTCATCGGAGTGTACGGGAAAATCAGATTATGCTATATTTCTAAAAACCCAATATTTCCCTGATATAATGTCGACCCCTTGTCCCCCCAAAAGATTTACAGATGATATGGTTTCCCCTGCAACACCAATAGAAAGGCCCCTGTCATTGCAGGAAGAATTGAACAGAGCTGTAGAAACTCCGGGTATTACTGTAAAGAAAACTCCTCCCAAAGATTCAACTAAAACAAATCTGCGAGAAGCTATGGATTTCATAAATTTCCCAATAAAAACGAGTCAAAGTACATTGTCTAAGAATAAAACTTCCAAGGATGACCAGCAAGGACAATATCATTATATAACTGTATCCAAGGTCAAGCCTAAACAGTGGACATTATGCAGAGACACAATAGTATTCAAACTGCCCCACCCCCCTGACAACATGTTAGGTGAACAATGGAGAACACCGGCGAAAACTATTGATTCTTCTCACAGCTCTAAAGGGTCTTTCAAGTATTCCAAGTTCAAAACTCAAGCCGAGGAATTGTGGAATAAACTTTCTACTTCCAAAGGAGTAGAAATTTACGAAGGAAGGGGAGGTGATACCTCAAAAATGCGAGGTGTAACTTCTAAAACTTATAATACATCGGAAACCAGTCCCGAAGAGTCTGACTGCGAGTCAGACCATATAGTAGTTAAAGAAATAGGGAAATCAAAACCGACTTCAGCAGCTGCACACGCGAAAGAAACAAAATTAAAAGGGCAAGAATTTTTGAAAAAATAATACAAAAAGTTTGATCTTATTTCGCTAGAAAAACCGAAAAAGAAAAAACCGCAAGAAGTCGAAGAGAAAGTAACAACACAATCGGTTAGAACGGTTAAAAAAACCCGATAGATGGAATTACACTTCATCAGTATAGCATTAAAAAATTTTAATGGATAGGCGTCATAAAGGAATAATAAATTAAAAAAAACTTTTAATTTACGAGTAAAAAACATACAATTATAAAAACACTATAGAAAAATTGTGTTCAACATATATCATGGCTTCGCATGAATCAAAACCGTCTGATTACATCCGTTCAACGTAAATCAGTTCCCAAAAACAAATTCTAATTAAAAAGTCACATTCCATAAAAATACTTCGAATAATTTTTTTTAATAAAAAAACTCTACCCGTACCATTCCAGTATAATGTATCCAGTCCAACTGAAAGAAGCCGTGATTGGAAGTACTAAGCGAGAAATATTCATACAACTTAGAAATGATCTTTGGTTATTTTCTGTTCCAAGAGAAACTGTTGGAACTTTGTCTTGTTACAATAATACAGAAAGAATAGACCCAAGTTACAAAACAGAATTACTGTTACAAGATGTGGGTACGATAACCATAAAACAGGGATTTCGATTTGTAACTAGAGAGTCAACTGTTCGAACGCCGTTAATTACAACGATCGCAAAGATGAAGAGTCCCAAAATTATCAATTTCAAGGCAATTAACTTATCGTACACTATTCCCAATATAGAAAATGAGGAAATTAAAAACCTCAATATGGTCCAAAATAGAAAAAAATAAAGGGACACTAAGCTCACAAAAATAAGAGAAGCATTAGACTCCCAGATTCCCCTATTTACAAATGAAGACCAGAGATTAACGTACGTGAACGATATATACGGATTATTCCCAACCTATGGCTGGTGGAACATATTACTTGCCGTATGTTTCTTATTTGCGACTTCCTTGACCATGAAAACCCTATTGACTTTTAATTACGGAAAAATCCTGAGACCAAGAAGGCGAAAACCGAGAGAAGAACACGTGGAAACGGCCGAAATGCAGAAGTTAAACCCGGAACCCCATGAGAACGTCTAAGCCAAGGAAAAGGGAAGACATTAGAAAACGAGTGGGTATAGAGGTCTCCCCTCGTCCTTGCTATGTCTTGTTCCCTCATTGTAAGGTTGTTTGCGTAAAACCGTGTGGTTATGACGCTCCAACATGCATTGCTTAAATAGCACAGACGGTCGTAAACAAGGCAGGCATAAAATATGTTGTGAAATTATACCTCAAAATGAATAATGTAGAATAAATTTTGATTGAAGGATTGTTTTAAATTCAAGGGAGAATTAAATATGAATTAAAGAATTAGATAAGCCTTTTATCGTTGTTTCCTTTCTCAAAACAAATTTGAAGACATCTCTGTTTTAGATTTCCCAATGGGAATTATATGTATATGAAACCAACATGATAATAATGTCGTTTTATTAAAGCCAATATTCATGTAGTAATGTTAGTGTGTAGGGTTACATTCAACCCAAAATGCACCTAATCGCACTGTTTATTATGTATTATGATTCTTTGATTTTAAAGACCGTGTAATTCTGCCTCGTTATTTTTATTACAGGACGTGGATTGACATATTGGATATTGATCATTACAATGAGTTGTCCAATGCAGATACAACCTAGTAGCATCTATTTTCATCATACCTCAACCAACGAAGAGTACTCACCAAAGATTCCAGCCAATTTTCATCCCAACATTGTCTAAAAAAATTACGGTTACCTTTTGATCGTTGTTCCCTCGACGATGAACCATAGTTAGTATCATGTAACCTTGTACTTGAATCTTACTATCCAGTGCGTTATCAAAGTATAGAATCGTATATATTCTAAGAACCCCATTGACCAGTACAAGATATAAGTACCTAAATATCACCCATGATAATCCTTATGGACACATGAACCATTAGACTGTAGTCATGATATTTGATGATCCCAAAAATTATTTATGCGACGCAGATTCACGCGTCGAATCCCTTTCGACCATCTCTCGGAATCCATCCTATCCCCTCTGTGTGGAAAGTTCATATCTCTGTTATCCCATAATATTACGAGATAATTTCTGAAAAATGGACCTAAAAACCAACCATTGAATTACAGAAACCAAAATCAACCCCAGTGACTAACCCCTCAGTGACAATATACCCCTCCCACAAGTTAAAGACAATATGTTGAAGGAGTCACTACAGTTTGTTGTCAACCTGGTCCAGATCTAAACTTTATTTTCCCTGTGATTAACCTAGGAATCACCGCAAAGGTTAATAGACGCAAGCCGTGAACTAACAATTTTATAAGAGAACTGTGAACCCTAAGTGCAGGAATGAACAATTTTATCTGAGAAATACATTCTCTATGTGCCTTAAAATATCCCAAAAATGATATGCTGAGAAGAAAATAAACGCACTCCCAGTGTTCGACCCCTTAATGATAAGGCACCCTATGAACTATCAAAAAGCAAGTGACAATGAACTCTGATAGCACATTCCTACACCTGTACTTGGAAGCATCCTTTCCCAGTTGACAATTATACAAATCTTGTCGTGTGAACACAATTATGCTCGAACTGTTCCATGAAGAAACTATATTGTAAGTGCTTTAAAAATTTTGGTAAGATGAAAGCAGTGAATAAACATAATTTACAACAAGAGGATTGAGTACGGTAAGGAGACTCGAAGGTAATGAAATGGGTGTCAACTTTCAGATGTTACTTTTAATAACTTTGATAACTCAAAAATCCCAATATCCTATCATTAACGTCGCGTAGCAAACATCCCCAGTGAAAGTGTTCTAATGTTACCAGTGAACACGGTAAACCCAATATTGTGTGTTTAAATCATTCTTATATGTAGTGTTAGATGTTCACATATGGTGTAGCGTTGTCGTGCTATTCATTTAATGTAGCGTAGATAGAAATAAGTGTGCCCTATAGACAGCAAAATAAAAAAAAAACTTGTAAAAGGTAAATGCTCAAAAAAATCTTATGTAAAGGTAGAATAGCCCCAACCTTGTTGTAAATGTAAAAGTAATCAGTGTTACATGTAGAAAAAAAAAAAAATCCTTAGTATAGTAGATAAGACTGAACTTTGAAGTATCTTAGTCCGATCTGTAAAGTTTAGATAGGGATTTTGGATAAAACAATAAAAACAAAAGATGAAGTTGTTGGCGATCCTGAGTAACCCAAAATATAAATACAAAATATAACGATCTCAAACAAAAAATTGCCGAATAGAACATTGGTAAATAGTAAATATTTTAAAAGTCCAAAGGCAAGCAAGTCCTAATGACGGGAGGTCATTAAATAATGGAAAGGGTAATATGTACCGTGAGTAAAATATGATATATTTAAAATACATAAAAATAAAGTTCTTTCTTTCTAAAGATAATTCAGACTTCCTCTAATTAAGTTTAAATCTAGTTTCAAAAAAAGAACAGTCCTTAATCAGCAAAGAGAAAAATTGCATCCTAGCCTCAGACGAAGAACGGCGCTATCCAGCTTTGGATTTCGCTAAGAAAGTGGGCAATAAGAAAGATGCTACACACAATGTTTCTCAGGAAGTTTAAATTATAAGAGCCGTGTGAACGTTTGAATCATCAGAAATATTTAAAACAATTTATTGGACGAAGGGTTCGCATCCTTGGGCCACTTAGGCCAATTGTGAGCCAGTTCTTAGATCGCAGGACAAAAAACTACGTTTGATAGTGGGGTAAAAGGACATTTTGGAAGTTTAATACGAGCAGGATTATTTCGGCATTCAAGCATTACAATTCAGTCATTATCGTTATCTCAGTCACCGTAGTTGTCATTTGAAGTGAGCCACGGCTATACACTTAAATATGTAATTCTCAATAAAACCATTGCTTTTCTATTTGTGTTTATTTTATTTTATATGTCTGTATCTAGTCGCACGACAGGTAATTAGTTCATATGTCTCCAAGGTACGTTCCCAGGGATGTGATTTCTACAACAGGTAATTGATTTCGAGAAAACCAAAGGAAAGGAGGTTACTTTTATATAATTACATATGGCACTGTCTTTAGCGCTATAAGTGGCACTATCGGAGAACTTATAAGGTGTAAGTTCACGATTTTAAAGCCTAAGATTACATTTGACGCGGTCAATCTTTATGACCACAATTAAGCCCAGTCACATAAATTTTTATCGCTACACTTTCAGTTGCAAAAAATTCCTTTTTATTTAATCACGATACAGCGAGCATCAGAAAGTGCAAAAATGGAGTAAAAACGAAGAATTGTGCTTTTAGAAGACAAGCAACAGCAAATATAAGAGCAAAAATGAAAAAGAAAAAAAAATACGTTGGACAAACGAAACAATCACAATCTTTGACGCCAATAAAATTTGGTGCAAAACCCAGTACAAACCGACAAAGATGCTATAAAGTAATCAACTATAGATTACAAGTCATCGGGAGCCTTCAACGTTCTCTTTGTTCCCTAGGGACCCCTCCACTTTCCCGAAAGAAAGAGTAGCAAACAAAGATGACTCATTCGGTGGTTGCTACTCACAACAAGAATCAATATATACAAGCTTACCACATGCCGAGTGCCAGGGCCTGGCTTTGAAATCGGCTACATACTTTTTTTCTTAACTGGCATATTGACGTTTCTGGCCAATAAAGCGATCTAAATAAGCGATCGTAATAAGGGTAAAGGAAATTAAATAGGAAGATAATTTAAGATTCTACCTATTGATATGTATTTGTAAAGGTAGAGTATTTCATTTCTTTCTTACTTTTTTATTTATTTTTTATTTTTATATTTTTATTTTTTTTTTTTTTTTTTATATTCTTATTTTGGGGGAAGGGGGTAAAAGTGAATTATATACGGGAGGAAATAGAGGTTGATGAAAAAGGATATGAAAAGTGTAATTTAAGGTCCTGATGGAAGGGGTGCCCTAAGGGGGAAGGGCAGCCTGAGATATCGGATGAACCTAAAAGGTATAAGAGAATTGAAATGTAGAATACCTCTATTTTCATACCCTGGTATATTTTGGAATGCTCAATTTTTATATAATTTTAATAAATTGAATTTTTTGAAGAATTTTTTTAATTAAGAAAAGAGTATGTGAGATTAGATAAATTATGAGATATTTTTAAAGAAAATTTGAAGGTCACCGAGAGGAGAGGAGGTGGAATTAAAAAAAAATAAAAAAAGAATAAAGCGATCTAAAAAGTCACTATTTTAAGGAAGAATTTGTATTTTTCTCTATGGTGGCTGTATCGAACCTATGGTGACGTCATGACATAAACGAGAGGCTCAAACGTCTACAGTTACAAGATAAATGACAATGAGACTCAATATATACAAGCCTGTCGCGTAGCCATGTCGGAGTCCGTCAGCCCCGCTTCGAAATCGGCTACAAGTTTTTTTTTTGTTTTTTTTTTTATTATCCAAAACTGGCAAATTGACATTTCTGAACAAAAGAACGTCTAAATAGGCCTCGACTTTAAGAAATAATTCGTGTTTTTTCCCAGGGTGGTGGTGCTAAGCCCGAGGTGACGTCATGACATCAAGAAAAGGCTAAAATTATCTGCGGTTAGAAGACATACGACAATGAGAATCCATATATAGACAAAAGTTCACCGCAGTACCAAGCCACCTGAGGCCAAAAGAGCTACGCACGCTCCTCTTCTATCCAAATCAATTCAAAGCAAGCCTCCCTTTTTACACCCTCCCAGGACGTTCCCATTTCCTTTCAATCTTTCTTTATGACATCCTCTCACCCAAACCACGGACGACCTGCTTTCCATTTAATCCTAGACGGTTGGCCGAAAAAGACAATCTTTGGCAATCTATCTTCTTTAATCCGCAGAATGTGCCCTAGCCATCTCAATCTTTCTCTCATTGTAGCCCTAGAAGGCGGGATTAAACCATACTTTTCGAACAGCCTACTTTTGAAATATGGTCAGTCAGCTGGGTACCCAGAACAATCCGTAGGCAATTTCTCTGGAAAACATCTATCAAATCTTCATCCACATTTGACCACTGTCATCACTGTAGCTTCCAGTATTATAATCTTGGTTTGTACAATTATTTCCTATTCTTCTAAACTTTTTTTAATTTTGAAAAAACACCCTGAGCCTTGGCTATTCTACCTTTAACATCTTCACTGCTCCCACCGTCTTTACTAATGATACTACCAAGGTAAGTGACGCTGTCCCACTGATCAATCTTTTCGTTAACCATCGTCACTTTTTCATCTTCACTTATTCCTAGCAAAAAATTAAGCAAGGAAAACCGGGTTTTCATTTTTCGTAAATGGATAAGCAGTGTGGTTTAACAAATTATTCACTTATTCTTAGCCTTAGTGACTTAGTCCTTTTAATATTTATTTTCAAGCCTATTCTGGCACCTTGAACTTGCAAAAACCTCTAAAAATTCATTCAGTTTGCTCAAACTTTCATTAAGTCAAAATTTGAGTTTACTCAAACTCAAACTTAAATCATCAGCATAATCTAAGTCCAGGAGAGTTTTCTCTGCCTATTCCATTCCACGGTCTCCCATTGCCTTTCCTGTGCTTCTTAAGACAAAATCCATCAAAATGATCCGTATAAAGGGGGTTAGAACAAAACCCTTTATAACTCCTGATTTAATATAAAACCAGCTGCAAAATTCATTTTCTACCTTAACCGCAGCAGTATTATTCTCGTACATAGCACTAATTACTTTGATGTATTTTTCTGGTACACGATACAAAGATTAGACCTCTGCTAAAGCTCTTCTATCAACATATTCGAACGCTTGCTCATAATCTATAAAACTGAGGACCAAAGATGTTTGATGACTCAGGGACTTCTCAATTATTAACCAAAGAGTAAAAATTTGGTGAACACAACTTCTACCTTTTCTAAAACTGCAATTTTCTTCTCTAGAAACTTTGTCTACAGTATCTCTCAGTCTAAAAAGTATCATATTACTAAGTAATTTGCTACCTACAGAAACAAAGCTATTGACTCGAAAATTTCGCCAATCAATCTTATCCCCTTTTTTGTAGAGAGGTTTAAATAAGGTTTTTCTAAAATCGCTAGGTACTTCCCCTTTTTCAAAAATCATATTCATAATCTTCAGTAATTTATTTCTAACCTCAAAGCCACCAATTTAAGAAACTCATATACCCCACTACCAGCACCTGGAGCCTTAGTATTTTTTAATCCTTTTAGTACTGTCGCTAATTCTTCCTCACAAAAAAAAATCTTTCTTCACATCCAAGGTATCAGAAACTTTTTCATTTTCCTCTATATTTTTTCCTGCAACTGTATCTCGGTCAAACATATTCTCCAAATGATCTGACCATATCTCTTTACCTTTTTCCTTATGACTAATTGAGGCCCCGTTTCTATCTTTAACTGGGACAAGTCCAAATTGAGTACTCCCTCTCAATTTATTAATATGCAAGTACAATATTTTACGATTATGCCATCTAGCTGCATCTTCCAAATCCTCGGCAATTTTATCCATGGCCTCCCCTTATCACCTCCTTAGTTCATATTTTAATGCTTTCTCCACTTTCTTTACATTTCTTTTTGTTTTCATATGATCTATGACTCAGATAATTCTTTTATTAGCCCCTTCTCCTCTATATTAAACGAAAAGCTCTTTCACTAATATTCCTAGCTGTGGTCCTATTCTTCCCTAAGACACCACAAATTCCACCAGCACTCCACAAATCGTTTTCCTAAAACTATTCCATCCATCTTCGACGTTCTCAAATTCTAAACTGTCCAACTTAATATTCAACTGTTCCTGGAAAGTTTTTCTCAAATTCTCATCCTGGTGTCTACCAACATCATAATTTCCCAGGAAGTAGTTACCCTTCCGAAATTTCAGCTTTAAATTAACACTAGGCTCTACCAAATGGCGATCTTTACTTTTAGCATCAATAACAGCACTCCAATGTACCCTAGTATCTTGTATTGATCCTGCCAGTATTTTGTTTACAATAACATAATCAATAAGGTTTGCTGTCTTACCATCACGTGAATACCATGTTACATATACATTCAGGGTACATTATTCAGGGTACAAGTGTGTCACTCGTATAATTGTTTATCTTTAGAGCCTCTAAAACGCTTATATTGCTTTTTTTGCAGACCACCCAAGTATCTTTATTATCCTCAAATTGATATCCTAGCAGGCATGATACAGGTATGAGGCCGTCAATGTTGCTTGTTTTAAGCTCTCGCCTTTTTAATTCTTCGGTCGGTGCTTTGCTCTATCAATTGATGATAGTCATTGATACGGAACAACAAGGATGAATTTAGCTTCTAGAAATTCTAATTACTGCAATAATCAATAGCCAAGAAGATCATTGATGCATTCAGCCCAGAATTAAGATGGGCTCAGGCAAGTTTTTAATGGAAAGGGGCATATTAGGCTCAGATCCAGGAGGAAGGGGTTGGTATCGGACGTGATCCCCTGGAAATCTTGATATTATTACGACTGTACTTATAATTTTAATAATCCACCTATTTTTGGACTTTGTTTTTTTAAGTTTCCACCTCTCAAAGTGAATTCAGTCGTATGTTCTGTATTTAATTTTTAAAGAAGCACATTCTGGGGAAATTTATTTTGCACAAGTTTGCATGAAGTCTGGTCTGTTTTTCTCAGAGCATCCTAAAGATTAGTTATTTGAAACAATTACAGAGAGGAAATGTTCCCACTCCCATTCTGATCTGACGTAAAATACTGGATGCGAAGGAAAAATTCATCGTAAAGATTTTTTGTGTACAAAATTATTGTTTAGACAAAATTGAAAAAAAGTCGTGAAATTTTGGCGGGGGCCAGGGGCTGTGTTGTTGCCTATTTCGTCTTCTTGCAAATGATACTGCGATTTCTAAATATAATTTTCATATCTTCGCTTCAGAGGAATATTGGCAAACA
>NC_142797.1:69036238-69056238 GCF_049724085.1 Artemia sp. Qi Xiang Cuo | reverse complement strand
AATAGACATTCTAAACGCTTGATGTGCTAGCTTACTCTAAAAAATAATGAACACATAACAATGTAATGTTTTTAATGAAATAGTGTTATGTAGAATATTAATACAAAAATATATTATGATACATTATTAATATCAATGATTAACTTTGGACATTTTGAATTTGTTCCAATAAAATGGTTCACCATGTTCTCTCTTGATATTGTAGTTATTGTCTTCTCTTAGTTCGTAATAAGTAGAATAATCACTATTACATTTTGAATCATATACAATTTTTACTGGTGTCTCATGAACAGGCTCAATATGCTTTTCGTCTTTGGCATTATTTGATTCATTGACTGTTTGATCAATGCCAGTAACGTTTGCTAGTGCTTTGTTTTTCATCGTTTCATCTTTATATTCCATAGTGATATTTTCTGACAATACCCTTTTTATTTTTCTGGCAATTTCACTGTCTATTATCACATTATTTTTACACAGGTAACAGTTTAGGCACGTAGACAAGATATGGTTTACGATATTAGTAGCAGAGTAGGTCTTTCTTTTCCTCTTTGCTTTCATTTGAATGCTAATACCTAAAAGATGACGAAAGGTTCTATCAATAGGTAGCATGTTACCTATAGCACTAGCACGAAGATATCCCTCTTCATCAACTATTATTTTATGTTGGCATTCTCTTTGAGTAATAACATCTCTGGAAATGATACTTTCGCATATCCACCATTTGTATAATTGAATTTTTTGGTACTCCGAAGAAATTTAATTCCATAGTGTCATGACAACGCACGCATACGTTTCCGATAGTGCTACCACTTGTACTTGTTTCATAGTTCAAATACTTCTCCTTGTCAGCATTCAATGCTACAATAACACTAGCATGTGAATACATTTCTAATGGGGGGTCATCCACATGTTCAATATGCACTTCATCTTTGCTATTATTTGGTTCATTAATTGTTTGATTAATGGTAGTGAAGTTTGCTGGTACTTTGTTTTTCATCGATTCATCTTTACATTCCTTAGTGATATTTTCTACCAATGCCCTTTTTATTTTTCCGGCAATTTCGATGTCTATTACAACATTATTTTTACACAGGTAACAGTTCCGACACGTAGACAAGATATGGTTTATGATATTAGTAGAAGTGTATGCATGTCTTCTTTTGATCTTCCGTTGAATGCTAATACCCGAAAGTTGACGATGGAGTGCAACAATAGATAGCATGTTACCACAAGCACTGGCAAGAAGATATCCCTCTTCATCAACTATTATTTTTATGTTGGCATTTTCTTTGAGTGCTATCATCTCTGGATATCTCACTCTTGCATATCCACCATAAAAAGAGTTGAATTTTTTTGGTACTCCAAAGAACTTAAATTCCTTACTGTCATGACAATGCACACATACATTTCCAATAGTGCTACCATTCTTACTTGTTTCATAGTTTAAATACTTCTCCTTGTCAGCATTCAATGCTACAATAACATTGACATGTGAACACACTTTATTAAAATTCTCCATCTTCACTTTTTTAAAAGATATGACTTATGTGTTTATCGTACTACTGCGTAAAAAATACTGATTTAATACATGCAATAGACTAGGTAGTGTCGATATCCGGACATATAACGCCAGTGGCAAAGCCACATTGTTTCTCTGAACAATAAAATATTAAAGTTTTTGTATCCTTAATAATATTTTTTAAATTTAATATATGTACCAAAAAAAAAAGTTTAATAATTTCTAATTTTAAAAAAAATATTTTGCTTTTATGAAAAAAAAAATATTTAATTATAACAAACATTCCTCATTATTACTTACATCCGAAACTGTACTTAATTTTAACATTTGAGTCAGATATTTTACCTAAGTTTCACATTTGAACGAGAGAATTGTATTTTCCATAATTTTCTTACAGGAAACTAGAGTTTATGGTCAAAAGCCCTTATTAGCTCAGATTCTACAGAAATAGTTTATTTTTAAATCCATACCTGGACTTAAGTTTCACCTATGAACCAACAAATTGTATTTTCCATAATTTTCTTACAAGAAACTAGAGTTTACGGTCAAAAACCCTTATTAGCTTAGATTTTTCACTAGTAACTTGCCCTCCACTATAACTTCGGTAATACATCCTTCTGCCAATCAACTCATCCCCCCCAACACAATTTTCAGACATTTCTTGTTAAAATTTTTTATTTCAACTCATCCATACGGGTTTTTCCACATTTGAACCAGAGAATGAACCTAAGTTTCACATTCGAACGAGAGAATTTTATTTTGCATAATTTTCTTACAGGAAACTAGAGTTTATGGTAAAAACTATTATTAGCTCAGATTCTACAGAAATAGTTTATTTTTCGATCCATACCTGACTTAAGTTTCACCTATGAACCAACGAATTGTATTTTCCATAACTTTCTTACAAAAAACTAGAGTTTAAAGTCAAAAACCCCTATTAGCTTAGATTCTTTTCGCTAGCAACTCGGCCCTCCACTTTAAATTCGCTAATACATCCTTCTGCCAATCAACCCATCTCCCCCAAAACACTTTTCAGCCATTTATTGTTAAAAATTTTTATTTCAACTCATCCACACGGGGTTTTCGCTAGCAACTTTTTTAATGGGCAACAAGTAAAGAAAAATCACACGGAATCAGACAACCGAGTCTCTCAAACCCCGTAAAGCTCTTTTAAAAGATACAAGAACTACTTATTTAACACAAAAATTTCGTTTTTAATGAGCACTAAGTAAAGAAAAATCAAACGGAATCAGGCAACAGAGTGTCTCAAACCCCGTAAAGCTCTTTTAAAAGATATAAGAACTACTTATTTAACACAAAAATTTTGTTTTTAATGGGTACCAAGTAAAGAAAAACCACACGGAAAAACCCTTATAATAGCATAGGAAGGAACATAAGCTCCTGGAATAGCATAGGAAGGGGACATAAACTCTTATAATAGCATGGGGGGGGGTATACGCCATTAAAAGAGCATGGAGATTAATAGACACGCAGGAAAATAATTTGGGAATTCCTATACATGCAAGCAAATAACATGGGAATTCCTATTCACGCAAGCAAATACATGTGAATTCCTATACACGCAAGCAAAAAAAAGAGGAAATACATATACATGCACGTAATTAAAATGGGAGTTCCTATACATGCAAGAACATAACATGGGAATTCATATACACGCAATCAAATAACATGGGAATTACTATACACGCAAGCAAATAACATGGGAATTCCTATACAAGCAAGCCAATAACATGGGAATTCCTATACAAGCAAGCAAATAACCTGGGATTTCCTAGACTCGCAAGCAAATAACAAATGATGACAGTTACACGACTTATACGCACAATCGTAGTAATAGTACTGATTTAATATAACATTGGACGTAATAGACACGCAAGCAAATAACCTAGTAAATACATTCCATTCAAAAAATAAACAAGGTAATACCTCTAAACGCAAGTACCGATCATGGGACTTCCAATCAATGCACGAAATTAACAATGTACATACTCTCCCTTCCCGCACATATCATGGGTCTTCCTATACCTGCAAGCAAATCACAAGGGAATTCCTATACACGCAAGCAAATAACATTGGAATTCCTATACATGCAAGCAAATAACATGGGCATTCCTATACAAGCAAGCAAATAACATGGGAATTCCTATACAATCAAGCAAATAACATGGGAATTCCTATACACGCAAGCAAAAAAAATTGGTAATAAATTTACATGAAAGCAAATAAGATTGGATTTCCTATACATGCAAGCAAATAACATGGGAATTCCTATACACGCAAACAAATAACATGGGAATTCCTATACATGCAAGCAAATAACATGGGAATTCCTATACACTTAAGCAAATAACATGGGAATTCCTATACATGCAAGCAAATAACAAGGGAATATCTATACCTGCAAGCAAATAACATGGGAATTCCTATACACGCAAGCAAATAACATAACCATTTCTTTTATTCAAATCCCAACCACAAATCAAGTTATCGTATATTGAACAACCTCTGATTGGCTCATAAAAAATGCCCGCGTCAAACGATACATTCATTGTGCAATTCTTATCAAAAACAAAAAAGTTTTATACCCCTTTTTTCCAATGGGAGTCAGCTTTAGCGACAACAAATTCCTAACAAACTATTCTTGAATAAAGGCACTTGTCCAAAAAATCAATCACACTAGGACTGGTATTGCGTACTCGTTCCTCTTTGGAAGATGTATTGACCTCTTGATTAGATTTACCTACCAGAAAAACTGGAAGGTACGTAAAGTCCTCAAAATGGTAGTTCCTACTCTACTCAAGTAGGTTCTACATCATTTACTTTGGACATCAGCCACGTTTTAATCCGCCAACTTCAACTAACCAGGAAGTTCAAAAGTCCATACACATCTTATGAATTTAAACAAATTCCGAATTGGCCATTTTGTATCTTATTTTTCATTACTAGATTAGTAGATTAGTAGAGTGCTAGTTTGCACTAGATTATTGTCAGTACCAAATTACTATATCAGCGAGTATACTTTTACTCTAATAGTTTTATCATTGTGTTTAAGAAATTGATTTTTGTTTAGAAAAACTAAGTGTTTAAAAATTTCATATGTGATTAGCGAAACTTAACCATAATTAAAATTGCTAATTTGTACCTTAAAGTAATATAATCTTCCATTTTCTTTGTCAAGAAAAAGGTGTTCTCAGGAGGAAGACACAAACTTATAAGGAAACTTTAAAGGCCTCTATGTTCAGTGGCATTCAAAAGAGGGTAATAAATGAAAACAAAAGGTTTGAACTTCCTCTTTGTCTAAGACAAGACAGTGTCGTTGAAGGGAGAGGAGTAATCGCTAAAACTATTTGAAGATCGACACTGTAGAGGCTGGGTAAGAATGGGGCAAAATAGGGTGATGCGTTGCAATAAGAAGTTTGAAGGTTGTTTCAGTCTAAAAGGAAAAACATGACTAAGGAAAGGACAAGATACTGCAGTAGAAGTTTTAGAAGTCGTTTATCTCCAGGAAGGAATATTGAGAAGGCTGGAAGATTTTACCTGTCCAAGATGAGGGAGAATCTCCCAATAAGGTGTTAAATATCGCTATAAAAAGTTTGAGGTTATCAGAGTTGTCTTTTAAGAGTGGTCCACAAGTCGTTACAGAAGGTTTGAAGATCATATTTGCCTGGGATGAATCAGCTTCACTCATAACTAGACTACAAATTACTACAAGGGGTCTGAAGATTTTTTCTATTCAAGATAAAAAAGCCTCGGCCAAGAGCTGGCCATATAACAAAAGGATTGAAGATCGTTCCCATCAAGGATGATAAAAACCCACTCAAGATGGGGATGCAAATTGCTACAGAATATTTTAAAGTTATAGTAGGTTGGAGAGTTGGCTCTCTTCAGGATGAAGGAGCGAATTTAGAGATGGTGGACATTAAAGGTTCCAATGCCATTCCCATCCAGGATGGACAAATAACATTCGAGAGGGGCCAAAAACAACTACAGGAAGTTTCCTTATGTAGGAGAAAAGACAGAAGGTTTGAACGATAATCCTATATTTCAAAATAGGGGTACAAATTACAAAATGGTTTTGGAGATGGTTTCCATTCAAGATGAAAGAAAGTTGTTTAAAGAAGGCCCCACATTACTGCTTGTAGTTTGAAGCTCGCCGCCGTCCAGGATGAAAGAGTATTATTCTAAGGGGGACAAAATTTGCTACAAGAAGTTCGAAACTTTAACCTCTCAAGGATAAAAGAGTCTTGTTAAAAAGGCGGTCATAAATTGCTACTGATATTTTGAAGACTGTTCAGGATAAAAAGTGTCTTTTTACAGAGGACCCTAGTATAAAGAAACTTGTTTTTTATTTAATTTCTGAGTGTTTTTGAATTAATGCAGGTTTTGATTTTGGTTCACTTTACATGAATAATTAAAACAAAATTTGCATATTAATTTTACTTTGTTGGTTAAATGGCTTTCTCGAAAGTTGTTTAATTTTATTTACGAAAGTTTTTATTAGTAATAAATATATGTAACTTACGAATTAACTTACGTAACGAACTTCTATGTTCATATATTTTTAATACGTATACTAGGGGTTCACCCCCCAGTCGATACCTCGCTCTTTACGCTAAAGTTAGAACTTTGTTCCAATCCTTTAAAAATTATCCCTTAATCACAAAGGCCGTTAATTAGAGTAAATAACTCTTATGAAAGTAATAAAAAAAACTTTTGCGTAAAGAGCGAGGTATTGAATAAGGGGCGAACCCAATCATATACGTAATAATTTCTGTTCGTTTCAATTTTTGATGTTGCTCCTAACTTTCAGTTGAAAAATTTGTTTTTTTATTTAATTTCTGATCCTTTTTTTTAAATAATGCTGGGAAATACGGCACCCCCTTCAAAGCAATGTCCCATCCCCCATAAAATTCCTCCATGGAAAGATCCTCCCACGTAAACCCCGACCCCCCCCCCACTATCAGTAAAAATTCGCCCTGAAAACGTCTGTATACTTCCCAATAACCAATACAATATGTAAACAAATTGGGCAAAGTTCATAAATTGTAGCGCTTCCCCCGGAGACTGTGGGGGATTCAGTCATCCTTAAAGACATAGCTATTATATTTTTCAACCATGCTGAATAAAATGGCTATCTGAAAATTTTGATCGGGTCACTTTGGGAAAAAAATTAGCCTGGGAGGGGGCCTAGTTGCCCTCCATTTTTTGCGCGACTTAAATGGGGCACTAAAACTTTTAATTTCCGTTTGAATGAGCCCTCCTACGATATCCCAGGACCACTGGGTCAATACCATCACCCCTGGAAAAAAACAACAAAAAAACAAATAAACACACATCTGTGATCTTTCTTCTGGCAAAAAAGAAAAAATTCCACATTTTTGCACATAGGAGCTTGAAACCATTACAGTAGGGTGCTCTGATACGCTGAATCTGATGGTGTGATTTTCATTAAGGTTCTATGACGTTTAGGGGGTGTTTCCTCCTTTTTTTAAAATCAGGTACATTTTCTCAGACGCGTAACTTTTGATGGGTAGGACTAAAATTGATGAAACTTGTCTATTTGAAATCAACATAAAAATCTGATTCTTTTGTTGCATCTATTGGTATCAAAATTCCGTTTTTTAGAGTTTCGGTTACTATTGAGCCAGGTCGCTCCTTACTTACATAGTAGTAGTAGAAGTGATCCTAAAGGTACAGAACGAACACCCCTGCTGCCATCTACAATTTAGTTTAATGCTGACGGGACATAATTTATTCAAGGATTATCGATCGAGTCTAATGGGGGTCAAGGTCAATCGATCTGTTGTTGCTGTTTGGCCACGTGTAATGACATGAGGAGTGATTTACATAATCGATGGGGGAATTATTGATTCACGAGCGTGGGGAATTATGAAACAATATGTTCATAGAGTCCCTAGGGAGAAAGATTACGTAATCGCTCAATGACCTCTTTTTCCAAGGTCGATTTATTTGATGTTTTTCTCGGATGTCAACATCAAATTATGGATGTTTTATGGTTTTTGTCAGTGAGAATTTGAAAAACAGGAACTTTGTCACATTTATGGATGTCAACAGCAATTCATGTCTGTTATATGGTTTTCTCAGTGAGAATGAAAAAACTGGAATTTTCTCACTTGGATTTATATAATCGCTAGGGGAAATTATTGATTCACGAAGGGGAGGATTAAGAAACAAACATGGCTTCATTGTTGTTTGGTTAGCTTAACCTGAGAAATTGATTTACATAATCGCTATGGAAATTATTGATTCACGAAGGGGGGAATTATGAAACAAACATGGCTTCATTAATCTTTAGGCCTGAGGGATTTATTTATTATTGTTGTTTTTGGACAAGTGCATGCTAGGGGTGAATTCAAGGTGTCCTGGAAAAGGAAACAGTTAGATCACATGTTTCCTTCTCAGCCAATCATAGAGTCGGATACATCCTCCTTCTCAGCCAATCAGAGACCTGCTTACATATGATTTCACCGTTACATAACAATTCACCCTTGAGATTTCATATATAACGGGCAAGCAATGTGATTAAATTATCAGAAAGTTCCAGAACACAATGGATAGAACACATGAAATTATTGATGAACTTGAAGCCTTGGCCGCCACAATTAGCAATGTAAGTTCTGTTTTCATTTTTTATTTTCAAAATAAAATTGTTTTCCGTGG
This sequence comes from Artemia sp. Qi Xiang Cuo, assembly GCF_049724085.1. Taxonomy (NCBI): domain Eukaryota; kingdom Metazoa; phylum Arthropoda; class Branchiopoda; order Anostraca; family Artemiidae; genus Artemia; species Artemia sp. Qi Xiang Cuo. The sequence continues at coordinate 69,048,017 of NC_142797.1, read as the reverse complement.
TCACCCTCGACTATCTTCGGGTAAAACCCCCTCCCCCCTATACAAACGTCCCTATATGATGTTTATACTCGATAAAAAGTGTAAAATACGCTCTTTTTTCGTTACGTAAGCCCCATCCTTCCTCCCCCCTCTGTTTACAACCTTAATTCTGTTTTTGATAAATTCCGTATCTTATCTAAAAGCAAATGTCAACTTTCTGTCATTCCCTTAATATACAGTCTGCTATGGCTTGACTTACAGATTTCTTGCAACGATTTAATTATCTGATATTTACTAACACCCATTGAAAGTACATCCGGCTTTGATAAATATACAAGAATTTGGATAGCGGCTTAACCAAAGGTTTCCCTGAGAAGGCTAGCTTCGCGTGAAAAAAGATATAATTGTTAATTAATCTTGTATGCTTACAGGTTTTGCGTAATTCTATGTGGTATGGAAGCATGGAAATGAGTTATTTCCAAAATTAATGCCTAACAATATTTTTAGGACATTGGTGAAAGGGGGGGTTTGACAAGGCCTCAAGTCTAACACCTCCATTGTAAGGTGAAAACAAACTCTTTATTCACGTCAAAAGTAAGGGGAGTGGGTGTAAGAAAAAGAGCCAGTGCGTGGTGAGGTATACCGTGCAGAGAATTTTTACCAGAGCGGTCGGTGGGGGAGGGGATATTTGACCAAGTATTTTCTCCGGGGGTATTGTCCTCGGGGTGTTTTTCCGGAGGGTGTTTTTCTGGGGGGTGTGATAAATAAACAACCGCTGCCGTAATTTACACGGCTCAGTTATTCTTATTTATACTAATAACCAGACTGCGCGCTCGGGGGGTGGGGGGAGGGGATAGTTTTACAGTTCTTTTCTCAGTTACATTTTACAGGGGGGTTATTTTACTGGGGGTGTTTTTTTTTTGGGGGTGTTATAATTATACAAACTCGGCGGGCTTTTGAACGGCTCAGTTTTTCGTCATTATAATATAAACAAGTATGCTATCTCTGTTGTGGGGGTGAGGTGTTATTTGTCAATTTAGTTTCTCAGTGATATTTTCCATGGGGGTTAGTTGCCTTTAGTTTTTTTTCTGGGGGTGTGATATATATATAAACTAGGCCGGCTTTTGAATGACACAGTGAGTCGTAATTCTCAGATTAAAAAAGGATTCACTTAGTATATTTCAATAATTTCTCTTACGTTTTGCTTTATTATTTATAAATTCTTGGTATATAAAAAAATAAATGTATTATAATAATAACTTTCCCTATTTAAAAAAAAAGGGGGCATAATATTTAAATGATAACTTTTTCCCTTCTTTTTAAGTCCAATTGTGAAGAATGCATGACCCCTCCACCCAAGAAATCTCGAGTTGATGAAACAATCCCTTCCATTATTAAGTATGCTGGTCCGACCCCAAAACAAGTGCATCCATATTTGCGGAAAACACTAAAATCAGGACACAAACTAAGAAGTTACTGGACAGCTGCGTTATATGAACTACCTGCCCCGACTAAACAACGCCTGCCGCAAATGATGCAACGAGTGTTGCCTAGACTTTCGGGCATTCAAATGCAGCAGCCTGGATCTGCAAATGTAAGCGTTTTTTCCTATCTAGTATATATAAATATCTATCAATTTAATCCAACTTTTATAGTCCTTTTCCACAAGCAAAGTTTTCAAACACTGCGTAAAAGTACATCTAAATGGGACTAATGATTTATTTTTTCTCTACAAAGGAAAAATAATGTTCCCCCATTTGAATCATTTCACGTGCATGCACTCGCCCTTTTTCTAACTTATAATAGTGAAAACAAAAAAGGCACAATAATCTATTCAGAGTAATGTTATGTCCTTTCTATTGCTATATGCACTAATGTTTCACATTGCCACTACAGATATTATAAAAAAACTTTATATCCGAATTAGTTGTGTATCAGGTCAGAAGATTTCTATCCATTTCAAATCTTGTTTTTTCAAAGATCAGATAAATAGTATTATTATGAAATTTTATTTGGAGTACTTGTTTGACAAAAATCGAAATCTACTATGTCATGTTTTCACCCTTTTGCTAAATTAGATTAGCGAAGCCAAAAAAAAAGGCACTAATATCTGGTAATTGTTGGGTTAGGTAGTTTCTTTTACAATATAAACGAATGCTTCACCTTACCAATACAAAAAAAAAAAAAAATTTATATCTTAATGAGTTGTGTATCATGACAGGAGATGGCTATCCTTTTCAAAACATGTTTTATTTTTTCCACAGAGCAGATAAAGAGTATTAATATGAAATTTTATTTGGAGGAATTGTTTGAACAAAATCAAAACCTACTATTACATGTTTTAGATTTTAAAGATCTTATACTAATATAAGATATGTCATGGGTTCAGGGAGTGCTGTGGGGCGGGGAAGCGCTGCGGGCCTGGGAAGTGCCACAGGGATGTGCAACAGTCCACGGAAGCTTCTCAGGATGTACCCCAGTCCAGGGAAGCACAATAGGGATGCGCCACGGGTTCTAGAAGCGTCTAAGGATTTACCCTGGTTAAGGGAAAGTGCCACAGGGATTTAACCCGGGCTAGAGAAGCACCACAGGATATACAACGGGCCCCGATAACTACCGCGGGAAAAGCGTCGAAAAAAAAAAAAATATTTTAACACTGAAAATAAACGAACAAATTGTCACCTTCCATATCACATCTTAGATTATCTTCATTTGAATTAAACAAATGTTATTAAGCAATAATAATCCAAATTTTAAAAGCAGTAGGGGTGATTTGAGCACTGTGAAAATAAGCTAGTTTTCATCTAGTGTCATATCTTAGATTATCTTCAGTTGTAGTAACCAAATGTTACTAAGAAATAATAATCCAAATTTTAACAGTAGGGATGATTTGAACACTTTGAAAATAAACTATTTTTCATCTATAGGTTGTCCTGGTTCCATACTCCCCATTTCCCTCCTGCTCGTCAGTTGGAGAAGGAGAAGAAGATGCACATGCGGAGCTCCCCAACAATTCACTATGGGATGATTTACACCAAATTCCAGATAATATAGATGAGTTTCTAGATGATTTTTTTAACTAATTTATATAATATAACTGTTGGAATGGGGTAATTACAGATGAACAGACAAACCACTTAGAACTTCTTATATTTTTTAACACGGTAAGTAACCGGGACCCAACCAACCTCCGATCCCATCACTAATTAACTACGAACACCTGACGTGGAGTCTTCTCCATATTCAATTAACCAGCGGGGAGGATGAGGACATCTACACGCGGGATACAAGGGTCCACCTCTATTAGACTGTCATCTTTCAAACAGACTATTGAATCATATAGATTTTTACACCGCGACATTCGGTGACCCTGTTAATTAGCTTTTGTCTGGTAATTTTATTTATGATACCATAGAAATTATACACAACTCTGTAGACAAAATTCGTGCACTACTGGAGAACCAGATTCAATTGTGGGGAGGTAGGGATTCAATTAAGGTTTCTATTGTTTTAAAAGTTTTTTATTTAAATGAGGTAAAAAGCGAAGTGTACTATCATTATGTACATTCTGAGATGCCGTGGGTTTATTCAAATTTAGAAAATTTTTGGGGTGTTTGTATAGATTGGGTCGATCAAATTGTAAAGCCTTGCGAGAACTTTAATGAAAACGATATTGGATCTCTAGTTCTTTTTATTGAGCATTTAAGCGTAAATATATGTAAAAATAAGAAAGATTTTATTTTAAGAGGGGGGGCAGGGTCTGAGGGGTCAGTAGTTTTAAATTATAATCCAGATCTAGAGGGTTGTAAAGGTGTCCAGCGGATTTGTTTTGAAACAGATCAAAAGTGTTTCCGATATGCTTTCCTCATATCAGCCTTTCAGCCTCTATCAGATGACGCTACTAAGAAGAATTTGGACATTTGGGCTATACATGGGAAGGAAGGGTCCGATTTCCCATTGTAGATTTTTCTTGCTTAGAAGGAAAATACCCAGTAACGATAAGATCTATTGACATATTTGAAAGGGTTACGGCTCACTTAAATATTGGTGTTACCTTGTTACAGTACAAAAAAGAAGTTTAAGCTCGAGCTCGTTCTAAAAAGAAGGGGGATGGTTTTCCCCGTCAGGGGCCCCTCAGTTGATGTGGTTGAACACTGGGTTTGGATGCTTTACACACCACCTAGTCAACCGAACACAATCGGTCAATTTAATCCAATCACTGACATTAGGAGAGGTCGGGGGGAGGGGAAGCCAAAGGGTACTCGTTTCTACTGTCCGACATGCCTCTCTAGATTTTGGACTAAACTAAATTTACAAAATCACATGAGGCATTGCAGCCACGATGGCTATCAGACAGTGGAAACGGTTTCAGGGGATGGGGCAATTCTACGATTCAAAAAATTCTAAAATACTCTCCTCCTGTGCAACAAAATATCTTTGGACTGTGAAGCTAAGCTGGTGGAGATGAATGACCCCTAAAATCCAAATCGAGTCAAAGAACATCAGGCTATTGCAGTGTCCTACGCCAACGCACAAAGAGATAGTTCTAAAACCATGCGGTTGTTAGAAATAGTTGAAACATTGAGTGAGCGGGAGTACATGGACAAGGCACTGACTAAACTGATTGGCACGGCTAATGGAGTTATTTCTCGCTTGAGAAATACGCATTATCCAATGGTGTTGTCTGCAGAGGATCGACTCTCTATTAAAAATAAAAAAATCGGTGGGGTGTGGACGGGTGAGTTGGCTGAGTTGGATACGGAGACAAACGGAACTCGTGGGGGGCGGGGGAACGTCAGAGATCATGACCATTTGTGGCAGGAAATATCCTCGGGGGGTAGTAATTTTAGAGGGGTTGCGCATCAATCGTGTAATTTAAATGTTAGCCAGCAGTTTTTTATCCCTTTTTTTATTCATAATTCCCATTATGATTTAAAATTTATTTTACCGGCACGGGCACGTATGCATCGGGAGGGAAGGGGAGTAGATAGTCCATGGGTAAATAATTCATTTACCTATAACATAATTCCCAAATCAGCCGAGAAGTTATTGCTTCTCGAACTGAAATGGCAGGCAGTGGATAATGGGCATACGTGTTGGAATAAAATCAGGTTTTTAGATTCCTTTAGTTTTTTCCCCAAGGCATTGAGTCAATTGATTCAAGTGCAAAAAGCGACAATTTTGATAGCTTTCCCTTGCTTAAACAGCACTTTCCAGACAGTGAAATGTATGACCTGTTGACCTGCAAAGGTATATATCCATACGATTATTACTGTTCTGGCGCACGCTTAAGCGAGGAGAAACTACCTCCAATTGAAGCTTTTACAATTCACTGACCAACAGTGAATGCACAGCCGAGGAGTATGAGTTTGCCAAGAAGGTGTGGTCCAAGGGGGATTGTAAAAATGGGTGGGATTATTGTAGACTGTACTTGGCCAGTGACGTTCTAACTCTGTTGGATATAATCTGTAAGAATACAGACCAGATCTATTCAGAGTTTGTGTTAGATATAGGATATTATTTTTCTACACCCCAGTTAGTAATGGATTTAATTTTAAAAATTAGCAGGGAGGAAATAGGTCTAATCACCGATATAGATCAATACCTGTTTGTATAACGTTCAATGAGGGAGGGTATGTTTTTCAATGGGATCGTATCTTATCAACTGATCCGATCGGACAACAGCTCCAGTGTACTGTAAACGGTAGGTGCATTGGACAAAAACTCGTGGGCTCCATCGACGAGGTATAACTAATTTTTACCATGTGGAGAATACCACTGTCGTGAGAATCTTTGTGAGTTCCCAGCCCTGAAACTCAATAAAAGAAATAGGCCAAAAAGATGGTTCTTTGAAAGTGATAGTTACAGTTCATAGGTACTACACGATACATTCAAAGAGGTTGTTGTTAACTGTATCACTAGACCGGTGAGCGGGGACTCTCTGAGCCCCTACAATCGTTCATTGGTTGAGGATATGGGGATGCACTGGACTCCCTCCAAACAGAAACTGATTGCTGATTTGGACCCTACGGAGAATATCGTTGCTCACTAGGTGCTTTTGCACGGGATGGTGAACAACGGTTTAAAGATAACTAAAATTCACAGGGTCAGACAGTTAAATCAGCGACAATACTTGAAAATGTTTTTTGATACCAGTGTCGATAAACGCTCTAGGGCCAATTCAAAGGTGGAGACGGAAATGTATAAGCTCATCCTAAATTCAGCGTTTGGCAAAATGTGTGAGTCCATACGGAATAGATCTCGCTGTAATGGCGTGCAGAACCCTTGCATGGGTGCTCGCATGAGTGCCAACCCCACTTTGCAAGCGGTCAAGTGAATATAGACTAGCATAGTTCTTCTAAAAAAATTAACCCGCCATACGTGACTGCAATCGACTATCTCATCAAGCATGTAAGTCATGGAACTATCAAAAAAGCTCATGTTATCATTCTTTTACAATGTGTGCAAGGTGCAATGGCCACGGGAGGGGAGGTTCAAGTTTACTATGGTGATACAGATTCTCTGCTGTTAAAGGTAAATGGGACTGAATTGATTTATTGGGTGATTTGCAAAGGGGAACACATCAGCTCGCGGATGGATTTCACCAACTGGAATCCATCACTCTACCCCGAGCTGGTGAAACGTCAAGTTTCCAACCAACTATTAATGTTAAAATCAGAGACGGGGAGTGATTTGATATCCAGGGGTGTTCCTGGCCCCAAAGTCTATTGCGTGGAAACTCATAGTGGGGAAGAAAAGAAGGCGTGTAAGGGTGCCTACACATTTTGTAAAGAGCAATTTCAACATGAGTGTGTACAGAGACTGTGTAGAAAGTAGCCTAGTGCCGAGAGCACAAGTGCTTGCAATTCGCTCTCTACAGTATAGAAATTATACTGTGAGAGTGGAGAAGAATGCACTGTCATGTATATCAGACAAGGTGTATGTGCTCGAGAATGGTGTGACTGTCCTACCCCACGGCCACTACCGTATTTCACACCGAGTTGATTGCATAGACTATCGCAATCAATTTGGCCTTGATAAATTAACCTAACCTGAACTAACCATCACCACCCCTCCACCTTTCATAAATTAACCTAACTCAACTGGTAACCTAATCCCAAGCACGAACCACCACACCTACTGACCCATCAACTACCCTAGAGCAGCCGCAGGTATGATCCCTAGTCTTTGTCGCACTGCGCCTCCCGGGGGGGGAGGGGATCCCGTCAAGTGCATGCCAAGGGGGGGGGGTCCCGCCCGCGGCCGGCCGGCCTGCGGCCACGCGGCCCGGGGCGGGGCGCGGGCGGGACCCCCCCCCCTGGGCGGCCGCGGGAAGGGCCCCCCCCCCGGGAGCCGCGGGGCGAAAAACAAATGGTATCGTCACTGCTCTAGGGTAGGGGTTGGGTCCGTGATGGTGATGGGTAATGCTTGGGTTAGATGAACAGTTGACTTAGGTTAATTTATGAATGGTTGAGTGGTGGTTAGTTTGGGTTAGTCAGATTAGATTAATTTATCCAGACCAATTTGATTGCCATAGTCAATGCATTCAACTCGATCTGAAATATGGTAGTGATCGTGGGGTAGGACAGTCACACTATTCTCGAGCACATAGACCTTGTCGGATATACGTGACAGTGCATTCTTTTCCACTCTAACAGTATAATTTTTATACTGTAGAGAGCAAATTGCAAGCACTTGTCCTCTTGGCACTAGACTACTCTCTACACAATCCCTGTACGCACTCATGTTGACAGTACTCTTTAAAACGTGTGTTGGCACCACTTTAAACGTCGTCTGGTTTTCCCCATGCTGTGGGTCAACTCACGAGAATGTGGGGCCCGGGAATACCGCCTGGGAGATTAACTTCCGCCACATCTCTGATGTTAGCATTGACAATTGGTTGCGGGCATGAAGTCTCTCCTAAGAGGGATCAAGCAATGGAGTCCAGCTGGTGAAATCCATCGACGGGTTGATGTACTCCCAATTTTGCAAATCACCCAATAAATCCAATTCACTCCCATTTACCTTTAACAGCAGAGAATCTGTATCACCATAATAAACTTGAACCTCCCCTCCCGTGGCCAGTGCACCTTGCACACATTGTAAAAGAACGACAACATGAGCTGTTTTGAAATTTCGAGTACTGAACTACCGCCTGCGATATTCTTGTTCAGTACTACATTTCACTTTCGCCTGTGTAGAAGAACCATGCCGGTCTCTATGCTCATGAATGATGTAAAATTGGGGTTGGCAATATTTTATACACACTCTAGAGGGTCAGTCACGACATCGCAGCGAGATCTGTTCCGTACGCGTTCACACATATTGCCAAACGCTGAATTAAGAATGAGTTTATACATGTCCTTCTCCACCTTTGAATTTGCCTTAGAGCGATTATCGGCAAAGGTGTCGATAAATGTGTTCAAGTATGGTTGCTGATTTGACATTATGAACCTGTTTATTTTATTGATCTTGAAACCGTTACTCACCTACCACGGCAAGAGCACATGGTGAACAACAATATTCTCCTTAGGGTCCAAATCAGCAATCAGTTTCTGTTTGGAGGGGGTCCAATGCATCCCCTTATCCTCAAACAATGAACAATTAGAGGGGCTCAGAGAGTCCCTGCTCACGGGCCGATTGATACAGGGAAAGACAAAATCTTTGACTGAGTCGTGAAGCGCCAGCGGAATGTGACCGTCAACTTCAAAGAACCATCATTGTTGCCCATTGTCCTCGACAGTGGTAATGTCAGGGAACTCACAAGGATTCTCAAGCCATTGATAGTTCCCACAAGGCAAAGAGTAGTGGGACAGTGCCGAGTGATATAATGAGTTCATGTCCAAGAACACTGCATTTACCAGTACCCTACTGTTAGTTTATACAATTGGATCAGGTAACGAGATGCAGTCCCCTTGAAAAATATCCCCTCCCTTCATTGAACGCACGACACAAATGTGTTGGTCTAAATTGGTGATTTGACCTATTTCCTCCCTGCTAATTTTTAAAATTAAATCCATCACTAAATGGGGTGTGGAAAAATAATATCCTATATCTAACCCGAACTCTGAATACATCTGGTCTTTGTTCTTACAGATTATATCCAACAGAGTTAGAACGTCACTGGTCAAGTACAGTCTACAATAATCCCACCCATTTTTACAATCCCACTTGGACCACACCTTCTTGGCAAACTCATACTCCTCGGCTCTGCATTCACTGTTGGTCAGTGAATTGTAAAAAGCTTCAATTGGAGGTATTTTCTCCTCACTTAAGCGTGTGCCAGAACAGTAATAATCGTATGAATATATACCTATGCAGGTCAACAGGTCATACATATCACTGTCTTTAAAGTGATGGTTAAGCAAGGGAAAGCTATCAAAATTGTCACTTTTTTTCAGTTGAATCAATTGACTCAATGCCTTGGGGAAAAAACTATAGGAATCTAAAAAACTGATTTTATTCCAACATGTATGTCTATTATCCACAGCCTGCCATTTCAGTTCGAGAAGTAATAATTTCTCTGCCGATTTGGGAATTATGTTATAGATAAATGAAATATTTACCCATGGACAATCTACTCCCCCTCCCTACATCTGCAGACGTGCCAGTGCCTGTCAAATAAATTTCAAATCATACTTGGAATTATGAATAAAAATAGGTATAAAAATCTGCTGGCTAACATTTAAATTACACGATTGATGCGCACCCCCTCTAAAATTACTCCCCCCCGCGGCTATGTTCTGCCCCAAATGGTCATGATCTCTAACTTTCCCCCTCCCCCCACGTGTCCCGTTAGCCCCCTTATCCACCTCTGCAAACACCCCCGGGCAAACCCCCCAGATTTTGTGATTTTTAATCGCGCGACGCTCCTCTGCAGACCGCACCATTGGATACTGGGTATTTCTCAAACGAGAAATAGCACCATTAGCCGTGCCAATCAGTTTAGTCAGTGCCTTGTCCATGCACTCCCACTCATCCAATGTTTCAACTATTTCTAACAACCGCATGGTGTTAGAACTATCTCTTTGTGCGTGGGCGTAGGACACTGCAATAGCCTGGTGTTTTTTGACTCGGTTTGGATATTACGCGTCACTCACCTCCACCAGCTTAGCTTCATAATCCACAGATATTTTCTCGCACTGGAGGATGGTATTTTGGAAAATTTTAACACATAGAACTACCCTATCTCCTGAAATAATTTCCACTGTCTGGTAGACGTGCTCTCTGCCATGCTTCACATCATTTTGCAACTTTAGTTCACTCAAAAATCTAGAGAGGCATGTTGGACAGTAGAAACGGGCCTCCTTAGTCTTACCCTCCCCCAGAACTCTACTAATGTCAGTGATAGGGTTAAAATGACCGATTGCGTTCGGTTGACTAGGTGGTGTGTATAACAACCATACCCAGTGTTTAACCAAATCAACTGACGGACCCCTTACGGGGAAGACCACCCCCTTCTTTTTAGAACGAGTTCCATCTTCAAATTCTGTTTCGTATTGTATCACAGTAACGCCAATATTTAAATGAGCATTAGCCCTTTCAAACATGTCAATAGATCTTAGCGTTACTGGGTATTTTCCTTCTAAGCAAGAAAAATCTAAAATGGAAAAACGGACCACACCTTCCCGTGCATAGCCCAGACGTCCAAATTCGTCTTAGTAGCTTCATCTGATAGATGCTGATATGAGGAAAGCATCTCTGACACACTTTTGACCTGTTTCAAAATAGATCCGCTGGACACCATTGACAACCCTACTAGATCTGGATTATAATTTAAAACTACTGACCCTCAGACCCTGCCCCCCTCTTAAAATAAAATCTTTCTTTAATTTACATATATTTACGCTTAAATTTTCAACAAAAAGAACTATGAGAGCCACTTCCATTTTCATTATAGTTCTCAAGATGCGTTATAATTTGATCTACCCACTCTGTGAAAGCTCCCTCAAAATTTTCCAAATTCGAATAAACCAAACGCTTCTCGGAATGTACATAATGATAATAAACTTCGCTTTTTCCCTCATTCAAATAAAAAACTTTTAAAAAAATGGAAACCTTAATTGAATCCCTACCTCCCCACAACTGAATCTTGTTCTTCAGTAGCGCAAGAATTTTATCTACATAGTTGTGTACAATTTCTACAGGATTATAAACAAAATTAACGCACAAAAGCGAATTAAAAGGGTCACCAAAAATCGCAGTGTAAACAACGATATGATTTAAAATTCTGTTGGACAGCTGAAAGTCCGGGAGAGTTGTACCCTCCTCCCCCTCTTGGCGCTGTCCCCCTCCCTCCCGTGGGGCAAACAAAAATTGTGCCTTCTGCACAGACGGGGTTCGAAGTGGAGTCGTTATGGGATCGGAGGTTTGATGGGTACCTGTTTAATACCGGGTAAAAACGTCTAAAATTTGCAAATTTTTTGGACTTAGCAAAGGTAAGTCTCCCAGTTCAACTGTGCTATTATCTAAATTAGTTAAAAAATAATCAAGAAACTAGTCAATATTATCTGGAATTTGGTGTATATCATCACATAGTGAATTGTTGGAGAGTTCCAAATGTGCATCTTCCTCTCATTCACCTGATGAGCAGGGGGAGATGGAGAGTAGGGGAGCAGGACAACCTGCTGAGGAAAAAATAGCATATTTTCAAAGTGTTCAAATCACCCCTAACGCTTTTAAAATTGGATTATTATTGCTTAGTAACATATGGTTAATACAACTGAAGATATTCTAAGATATGACATTAGAGAGGCAACAATTTGTTCGTTTATTTTCAAAGTGTTCAAATCTTTTTTTT
>NC_142797.1:69001158-69035738 GCF_049724085.1 Artemia sp. Qi Xiang Cuo | reverse complement strand
GTACTACTGATGCACTCGGAATCTTGCCAGCTGACCGATAGAAACAGGGCTCGCGTAAGAATCTTGTCAGGGCATGTTGCCGGGATCTTGCCAAGGCTGTCGTGGCGTGGGAAGGCATGTTGTAGAAATCTTATGGGAACAGGGAAGGCATGTTGCAGAAGTAATTATACTCATTCTACTTCCCCCTAAGGCCATTTTCCCCCCAAATGCATCTGGTCAAAATTTTGAAAGAAATTATTTTGAAAGAAGTTTAAGAATCAAATAACAAAAACTCCAGGGTCGACGCTACTCTCCAGAGCCCAAGAGAAAGTGTTGGAAGTTATACCCAAAGGTCATATTGGGTTTTATCTAAGGAGTGGTCCTATAAACTTCAGAGGTGGCTCATTTGATTGGAAATTGAAAGTTCTAGTTACCTTTTTAAGAGTCATCAAAAATGATTAGAGGACATCTAGCTCCACCCCCATCTAGCTTCATCCTACCAGCCCTAAGGTCATAAGGCTCAATTGTTTTATTAAACTTTTTTCCCAGACACACTTCATATGGAAGAGATGGTCGTATAAACTTCGGAGGGGGGCTAATTCAATTGGAAATTGGACGTTATAGTGCCCTTTTTAAGAGTAAAAAATAATCGAAGGGCAACTATCCCCCACGCCCTATGTTTCAAATTCATCCAATGATTATTTTAGAAAAGTTCAAAGATCAGATAATAAAACTCCGGGGTCACTACAACTCCCCAGGGACAAGGGTTGTAAGCTATGACCTGGGGACATATATGGTTCTTATGGAAGGGTTGCTCGTATAAACTTCACAAGGGGATTTATTTGAATGGAAATGGAAAGTTTTATTTCACCTTTTAAGAATCAAAAGAGATCGGAGGGCACCTAGCCCCTTCCCATGCCCTTTTTGCCCAAACCCGTCCCATAAAATTTTTGAGATAGCTATTTTGTTAAAAACAGTTTAAACACCAGATAAAAATACATAATTTGTACGCCAGAACGACTTATATGCCAGGGGGCGTATAAGGTTCTTACATAACGCGTGGTCATATAAAATTCAGACGTAGCTCATTCGGTTGGAAATGGAAAGTTCTAGTTACCTTTTCAAGAGTCCTATTTAAGAGTCTCCCCCCCCCTCTCACACGCCCTCTTTTCCTTTGACGTATCGGATCAAGTTAAGATAGCCATTTTCTTTGAAAAACATCAAAATTCAGATATCCCAAACTTCGGGGTCAACATACCCCCCCCCACCCCCAGAACCAGGAGGAAGGGCTTTAAATTATGAATCTGGGAAATATAAGGGTTTTATGGAAGAGGTAGTCGTATAAGCTTTGGAGGGGCTCAACGTAATCCACCCTCATAGCCCGGGGGAACGGTTGTAACTCATGTCCTGGGGCACATAAGGTTCTTATGGAGGAGGATGTAAACTTTGGAGGGGACTAAAAATGATTAGAATTTGAAAATTCTAATTCCCTTTTTGAGAGTCAAAAGTGAGGCGATGGCAACTAGGTCCCCTCCTCCAACCCTCTTTTCCCCAAATGCATCCGATCAAATTTTCGAGATGTTAATTTTGTCCAAAATTGACCGAAAATCATATAATAAAATTGTAAACGGGATTTACACAGCCCCAGAACTCGGGGACAAGTTTTGTAAATTATGCCGGGAGCATTTATGTTTTTTTATGGAATGAATGGTCACATAAACTTCAGAGGGCTGCAATTTCATTGGAAATTGAACTTACTAGTTCGCGTTTTAAGAGTTAAAAGGGACCGGAGGGCAACTAGCCCCCTGTCCTCTTTACCATAAATCCATAAGATGGAATTTTTGAGATAGTAATTTTGTTAAAATAAGTCAAAAGATCAGATAACAAGAGCTCCTGGGTCAATATAACCCTCCTGAGCCCGGGGCAAGAATTTTGTGTTATGAACTGAGGGCAAACAAGTTTTTAATGCGAGGTTTATTTAAATGATTCAAAGATCAGATAAACCCTACCCCCACCCCCACCATTAGCACTATAATACTCTCCCTGACAATCCATGACCAGCCCCTCCTCTGAAAAAGACACCTTATTAACGATATTTTATTCCAAAACTTGTATAAGTGTTGATCCCTTGTTCCGTAGGGCGTGAACCCCCCCCCCTCCTCGAAAAAAATATCAATGATAAATCATGGGAGCTAACCCCTAACCCTAATTCCGTGGTCCATTCCCCCACCCCACCAAAAAAACTTTTCAACGATATGTCCTTCCAAAAATCATGGGAATTCAGTTTAATTTTATTAGTTGTTTCAAAACTGTTCAATACATCTACATTGTACAAACGAAAGTTTGGCTACTGTCTGTTCCCCTAAAGGTAGAAGAATAAGACCTACTGAATATTTGATGCTTTACTAAAACGAGTCATATTACATTTATTTTCTTTTTTATTTATTACAACATTGAAAATTAAATGAAAACTGCAGTGAAGACATGACAAGGCAAGATCTTTTATTGACAAAATAGGCCTACATGATGGACAATTTTCTAAAATGATCAATGGGGAGCAGGGCTCAACGTCTCTGCCATAAACAGAGATAAGAAAATGCCAAAATACAGGTGAGAATTTACCAATAGGCCCACTAGGCCCCGTGACTTTCACTATCCCCGAAATTTTGAGAATTTCCTAAATTCCTAAAAAGAGGAATTTGAGAAATTCCTAAACAGCATTACCTAATGAAGAGGTGTAATTTCTGGAAATATATGTTTTCCGACTGTGTGCCAAATTTTGGCTGAAAATACGGTCTTCTAGCGTGTGCGAAAAATGGGGAAATCTCAGGTGACGCCCAATAGGTTAAGTTCAGAATGTAGTTCTCAATACAGAATACTGAGAATAGCAATTTAGTTCTGATGGTTGGAGCGCCTTCCCTTTAAAAGGAAATTGAACTTTAAAGTACCAGCGAGGACAAATAACTAAAGAAAAAAGAAGGAGGAAAAAAACGCGTTATACGTTTCGGCTAAATATAAAATGTCAAAGATGTATTATGTGGAGGTGATGTGCGCGCTGTTACTAGGTAAGATGTGCGCCGTCATTTCGTAAGATGCACTGACCTTACATAAAGTGTGTGCCACCATTAAGTTAAAAGAAATAAAAATGCGTTGAACGTTTCGGGCAAAACATAAAATCCCAAAAAGTATTATGTGACAGTGATGTGTGCACTGTTATTACGTAAGATGTGTGCTGCCATTGCGTAAGGTGTATACACCTGACCGTTTAAAACGGGGTAAGTAGTGTGACGTCATTTGAGTTCAGAGGGGTGTGTAGGGGGAATCTCGCCATCTGAAATATGATTGCGTCAAGCTTATTACACCTGCAAAAAGGAGCTGCCTTGCACAGGTGCGACGGATTAAAGGGTTATTAGATCCACTTGTAGGCTCCCTATCTGACCCTTTAAAATCCCATGCTAATATCCCTATCTCACCGTTTAAAATGCAAGGGTGTGTCGTGGGAATCTTGGCAGCTGAAATAAAATTGCGTCATAACACCTGGAACCTGGGTGTAAGGGACTAGGAGCACCATTTATTGTTATTTGTGTATTATAGCCACCACTCTCTTATTAATCATATAATAAAATAGCAGAACACCTGGAACCAGGGAATCTTGCCAGGGCATGTTGTGAAAATCTTGCCAGGGCCACAAAACGAGACAAACGGCAGTTGCTAGGCAAAATATTGGAACACATGGGGAGTGTCATGGGAAGTCTGCCAGCTAAAAACAGGGCTGCGCTTGAAATCCTATGCTAATTTTCCTATCTTTGTCTTTAAAATCCCATGTTATTTTCCTATTTAAAGCACGACGGTTCGTCATCGGAATCTTGCCAGCGGACCGCTAGAAACTGGCACCCCTAGTAATCCTATGCTATTTTCCTAGGGATGCGCTCGGAATCTTGCCAGCCAACCGGTAGAAACAGGGCTCACGTAGGAATCTTGCCAGGGATTGTTGTCGGAATCTTGCCAGGGCTGTCGTGACGTCAGAGGTCATATTGTACAAATCCAATGGGAAAAGAGAGGGCAATGGGGAAAGAGATGTTGCAGAAGTAATTATGCTCATACTACTGGGGGAGGGGGCTTGTTGCCCTATGTTTACTCTTGACTCTTAAAAAGGGCACTAGATATTCCGATTTACAATTATATGAGCCCCCTCTAAGTTTATACGACCATCTCTTCCATAAAAACTTATATGCCCCCGGGAAAAAATTTACAGCACTTGCCCCGAGGGTCTGGGGGGGGCTGTGCTATCCCCGGAGTTTTATTATAAGATCTTTCGTCTATTTTGAACAAGAAACTTATATAACAAATTCAATCAGACACATTTGGGGAAAAGAGGGCTAGGGGGGGGGGGTTGTTGCCATCAGATTACTTTTGACTCATAAAAAGGGAATTAGAACCTTCAATTTCTAATCATTTGAGTCCCCTCTGACGTTTATGCGGCCACCTCTTCCATAAATACCTTGTATGCCCCCGGGGAATAAGTTACAACCTTTTCCTCAGGCTCTGGGGGAGGGAGTATGTTAACCCCGAAGTTTTTGTCATCTGGTCGTTGGACTATTTCAAACAAAATGACTATCTCAAAAATGTTTCCTCCTTTTTTCGAAAATAAGTCAAATTTTCTCAGGTGCGGAACTTTTGATGGGTAAAACTAAACTTGATGAAATTTATATATTTGAAATAAAAATAAAAATTTGATTCTTTTGATATATCTATTGATATCAAAATTCCTTTTTTGGAGTTTCGGTTACTACTGAGCCGGGTCGCTCCTTACTTACAGTTACTTACCACGAACTTTTTGATCGAATCTCCTTAAGGAATTGGGACTAAATTAAAACTTTAGTGCAAAGAGCAAGGTTTTGAAGAGGGTACAACCCCCTAATATATGTAATAATATTTGTTCGTTCTAAGTTTTTCGATGTTGCTTCTTAATTTCAGCTGATTTTTTTATTATTAATATTATTAATCGAATGAAGGAATAAAGCATGTTGTCGGGTCCTATCTATTCTAAAAAATGAGGTTGGGAAAAATTTTGAAAGGAATAATAGGAAAGTTTTGACAAAAACATTATTATCATTAAAATTCTAAATGAGTATTCAAGATATATATATCTGTATTTTTGTAATTGTTTAAACTGTGTTTTCCAACTTCTTGCTAAGTAATTGCTTAGTTTTAATTTTTTTTTCCTAGAATATATGAGCCGACAAAGTAAATTATAGACTTCCTGAAACAACGTATTGGCGGTTTGAACCAAAATAAACATTCAAAGTATGCCTATTTATTTCGGTAAACATCTGAACTGTATTTGTCATCCGACCATTACGACACATTTCCTTCATCTCTAGAACGTGTGAAACCAAAAAGACATAAAATCTTGACGAAATAAAGAAATTTTCACCAAAATATCTCCAAATAAATATTTAAACTACTACCTCAGCAGTTCTATAAATATAGTCATCTAAGCATTATGATCATAACAGTAAATATAGTCATCTAAGCATTAGTAAATATAGTCATCTAAGCATTATAGTCATAACAGTAAATATAGTCATTTAAGCATTTTTCTGCCGGCTGTTATGGCCTATTTCTTTTATTTAAAAAAAAAAAAAACGTTAGAAGAGTAAGTAATATCATCTTACTGAAATAACTCCTTGATGAAAAAATTTGAAATAAGTATTTAAACTGTACTTTTCTTTTTCAAAACTGTTTCAAATGTATTTGTCATCCAGCTGTTAATTTGCTTTTTTCTAAATATTTATCAAACTTTGTAGCAGAATTAACTAATAAAATCCTTTTGAAAAAAAGTTACTAATACTAAAAATATTAGACGAAATATAATTTTTTGCACTCCTTAAATTGAACAAAAGTGTTTATTTTTTACATAATTACTGAGAACAACAAAATAGAAAATCAGAAACTTACTAATGCTTGATTGTTTTTTTTTAAATAAATAAGGATCAACCCCCTTGAATTTCACTAAATGCTAGACAGTGCTTTTCGCTTTACTATAATGAATTGTATTTTAAAACTTTCCTCTTTTGTAAGGTTAATTTACCAAAAATAGCTGAGAAATCTAAGAATGAATGTTATTATATATTCAAAAATCGGTCGTCTTTTATTAGTTATCTTTGATGATAATGGCTACTATGGCTTTTTTCATTCTTTTCTATTGTTGTTGTTGGTATTCTATTGAGAAATGAAACCCACACTGTTCAAAATCAATTTTCATTTTTTGATGTTCAGCTTTTAATTTTTCCTTTTTATTGTTTTCAGAGCAAATTCTTATGTTTTTGTATTGGAACCGCATTCCGACAACATTATTTTGAGAATAGACACTTCCTCACGGGATTCAAAGAATTTAGATATATCCACATACATAAGCATTTGTTATAATAACAGCATATGGTTTTAGCAGGACACTTATATGACATTTTCCAAGATTATTTAGTTAGCTCATGCAGGAGCATTGGAGCTAGAGCCTTACGTTTCTTCTCCTCTATCAAGTTTCTGGCACCCACATGGGTTTTGAATTGCTTAAACAGGTTGTCTTCCCCTAATTCGAACCAAGTTCAAAAGTTAGTTTCAATCCTAGAATTTTCATTTTCCTCTTCGAGACTTTGAATATAATTTTTAAGCATTAAGGCTAGCAACATGTTAAATACACATAAATTAAAAAAAGCCTTTTTAATTATTTTGCTAAGAAACTAGCTGCTTTTTTAATTGCTAAAACAAGTTTTCTACTCCCCCTCAAATCAGGACCTAGTTAAAGAGGCGGAAACATTCCCAGATATTTTATTTTGATTGTCCCTTTCGAGACTTGTTTTTTGACCATTAATCATAGTTAAAGCTACCAACAGTGTGGTATACTATTTCTATTTACTATATACTACTTTACACTATATACTATTTCAGTGCGGTAAATATCACTTTAAGAAATTGAAAGCTTTATAAGTAATTAAACAGTTTTTTTAACTCGCATTTGTAGAAAATACAAAGTCTGGCGTATATTTTTCATTAATTTTCCCCCTAATTTTGGACTTCTATTTTTCAATATTTTTTTAATCAATTGAACGTGATTTTCTGATATAATATTAATCTTATGACCATTCTGAAACAACAATACAGCATTTCCGAATACCAAGAACCAAAAGTTCAAATATGGAGGCTACTTCTTCATTTTTCGCTAAAAAACGGGGGAAAGGAGGGTCATATAGAGAGCCAGATATTCCAAGTTCAGGGACAGAAACCAAAGGAGCCAGATGAGACCAAGATGCTTGGAAAAGGGCTGTACCAAGTTAAAAGACGCTAATGGAAGGGAAAGAAGCCAAAGGAGGTTCAGACGGACGTTTGTGACGTTAATTTACATGCGCCTTGATAGGGAAGTAAAACCATAATTGCGAAATTTTGCTGGCCACTCTACTATGAACTAGAGACTGTGCAGGAGGAAATATTTGGCATTTGCGACTTTTTTAGTGTACAGTCAGATTTTTTTATGAAAAGAAATGTCCCTAAGGACGTACTTTTAATAACACACTGTGATAGAAACATCCTGCTTTTCAAACAGTTCGTGGTAACGAACTGTAAGTAAGGAGCCACCCGGCTCAATAGTAACCGAAACTCTAAATACCAGAATTTTGATATCCAGAGATACATCAATAGAATTAGGTTTTTAATGCTGATTTCAAATATATAAGTTTCATTAGATTTAGTGTCACCCATCAAAATTTACGCGCCTTAGAAAATTTGCCTTATTTTTGAAAAAAAGGAGGAAACACCCCCAAAAAGTCATAGAACTTTAATGAAAATCACACCATCATATTCAGCGTATCAAAAAACCCTACTGCGGAAGTTTCAAGCCCCTATCTGCAAAAATGTGGAACTTCGTATTTTTTGTCAGAAAAAAGATCACTGATGCGTGTTTATTTGTTTGTTTGTTTTTTGTTTTTTTTTATTATTTTCCAAGGGGTGATCGTATTAATCCAGTAGTCCTAGAATATCTTAAGAGGCTCAAATGAACGAAAATTAAAAGTTTTAATGCCCTTTTTAAGTTACCAAAAAATTGGAGGCCAATTTGGCTCTCTCCCACGCTCATTTTTTCCCAAAGTCACCCAATCAAAATTTTGAGATAGCCATTTTGTTCACCATAGTCGAAAATCTAGTAAATATGTCTTTGAGGATGACTTATTCTTCCGCTCTTCCCGGGGGAAGGGCTGGAAGTTATGAACTTTGCCCATTGTTTACACATAGTTTGGGTTAATGGGAAGTATAAAGACGTTTCAGAAGGTTTTTTTTGTGATGGGGGGTGTCTGAGGAGGGGGTTATGGGGGAGGATCCTTCCATGGAGGATGTTTACTTGAGGGAAGGGATATTTATATGAAGGGGGCGCCGGATTTCCCAGCATTATTTAAAAAACGATCAGAATTTAAATAAAAAAAGCAAGTTTTTCAAATGAAAGTAAGGAGCAACATTAAAACTTAAAACAAACAGAAATTATTACGCATATGAGGGGGTTTGCCCCCTAGTCAATACCTCGCCCATTTCGCTAAAGTTATTTTTAGTACTTTCAAAAGAGCTATCTATTCTAATTAACCGGCCTTTGTGATTCAGAGGTTTGTGACTGGAACAAAACTCGACCTTGAGCGTAAAGAGCAAGGTATGGACTAGGGGGCGAACTCCCTAATATACGTAATAAAACATACGAATATAGAAGTTCGTTACATAAGTAACGTCAGAACAAAATTTCGAGAAAGCCATTTAGCCAAAAAAACAAAATTAATATACAAATTTTGTTTAATTATTCATGTACGGTGAGCCAAAATCAAAGCTGCATTAATTCAAAAACGTTCAGAAATTAAATATAAAAAAATAAGTTTTTTTAACTGAAAGTAAGGAGCGACATTAAAACTTAAAACGAACAGAAATTATTCCGTAAATGAAAGGGGCTGTCCCCTCCTCAATACCTCACTCTTTACGCTAAAGTTTGAATCTGTCACACAACTTTATTTTTAAAACAATAAAAAACTTTAGCGTAAAGATCGAGGTATTGAGGAGGGGACAGCCCCATTCATATACGGAATAATTTCTGTTCGTTTTAAGTTTTAAAGTCGCTCTTCTTTCAGTTAAAAAAAACTTGTTTTTGTTTATTTAATTAATTTAGAAGAGTTCGGGTTTGGAAAATATCCTCACGGTACTTGCCACCAAGAGGATACAGTTCAGCATTTTCCTCAGTTCTTGGCCCAAAAATCGAAGTGGGGTTGAATGCATTGGATGTAGTAAAGGAGTAAAAGCACAGCCCATTTCATAGGATCACCTTAAATGGGTGACTAGTAATAACTTTTGATAAGCCAGGAAAGACTACGTAATAGTCGTGTTTTAACAAGTTTTTGAGATTTTTCTTCTTTGCAAAATAAACATGTTTAACCTCAACACGCTTTTAACATATTTTGAAATAGGTTATTTCAAAATATATTTTCAAAGAAGTATCTTTGGCTTAATTTGTAAGGTTTAGATTGGGTATTCGCCCCCTCAGAAATATAGACTAAGATTGTTGGATTCTAGAAAAAACACGCTTATTATTCGAGCAATTATACTTGAGACATTGGTTTCTTCAGTTTAATCCAGTCACGACAATACCCGTCTCTTAAGACCGTAGTAAAAATTCCTCAGGGTTTTATGCAGTCAAACCAGGGAAAAATGCGTTGCTGTGTTGTCCTCAGGGGGCTTGGTGCTGCTGTGAGTTGTAAGCAACAGTAGTAAAGCAGCGAAAAGACTTTAAGATAATTTTAAAACCAAAAAATTTGGGTTGAGAGAATTTTTTAAACAACAAAAGAACTTTAACTGATTTTTTTAAATTGAGATATTTCATTCAAGGGATTTTTTAGTTAAAAAAAGATACGTGTTACAGATTTTTTTTGAATAAGGAATAAAGCTGTAATCATGGAATTTCGTTTGAGAGAATTTTTTAAAAAGTAAATAGGCTTAAGAGGAGGAATTTTGTAGATATATTGTAGATAATTTTGTATTTTTATTTTTTATTTTGTATTTTTGTATTTTGTATTTTTGTATTTTGATAATTTTGTAATTTTGTAGATAAAAATAGAATTTTTAAATTCGAAAACACACGAATGGAATACCTGTGCCCCAAAACTATAGATAAAGTACATACGAAGAGAATTTCCATGGGTGCCAGAAGGGGGGGGGGCAAGGGGGCTATGGTTCCCCTGGAAATTTGGAACTATAAAGCAATTATAAGGAAACCAAAGGAAAGAGAGCAGAATAGGGAAAAACCACGAAAAAAATGTTTGTTGCCCCCTCATTGGCTGCCTGCCAATAGATTTTGACCAATAAAAAGGAAAATATAAGTTCTAATTTATGAGTGAGTAACCCTTAAACAGTTTCCCACAAACATTTTTTCTATATGATTTGGGCAGAGCAAAAAAAAAAAAAAAAAAAAAAAAAAAATTGATAACATGCAGTTAAGGAATCAGCTTTTTATGGTTATCCTAAGTATGTATTTGTTTATTAGTAATTAGTGCAGTCATTAGTACACAAGACAGTTCGTATAATTATAGAAAACACAAGGAAAACAACTTAATAAGGGCCAATTTCGGTAAGAATATGCCGTCAACTTTTGCTTGCATTGCCAGAGTACCCATGAGCTGATATATGAAGCTACTATAATCAGAAATGGTTCCCCTGAACGGAATACTGGGAATTTCTGTATTTTCCCCTTGAACAGATACGTTTTTTGTGTTTTATTATAAATTTTTTTTTCCAGGAGTGATTGTATTTATCTAGTTGTCACTTGAAAATATTTAATTTTTTTTCAGTTACGAAGTGCAAAGGTTGCAAATATACTGGCTTCTGGTATTCAAAATTGAATCAAAGATATTGAATTAAAAATTTATGTTTGATTTTCTTAATCTTAGTTTTAATGTTTATTTTGATAATGCGTTACTTTTTATAAACACTGTGTGCAAAGAAATTAAATACTTTGGTGTTTGATATCCAAGTTCAAAACTGTCAATATTGTTAAGAAATATCCGTCCAACGTTTCTGCATTGCTCAGCAGGACTGATTGCTGGGAGTTTATACCTTAGTCTATATAAGTATGCTATTGTTTTATGTATTTTTTTCGTAATTACTTATTTTTTTTATGTTATATACTTTTACTTTAATTGGCATACTTTTTCCATTGTCTTTAGAAAATTTTTTGTCTATAAGCTTCATTAAATAAAGAAAAAAAACAAGTTATTTCAACTGAAAGTAAATAGCAGCATTAAAACTTAAAAAGAATAGAAATTATTACGTATATGACAGGGGTTGCCCCCCTCCTCAACACCTCACATCACACTACAGTTTTTGGCACTTTAAAAAAAGTTACTTATTGTTCTAATTAAACGACCCTTGTGTTTCAGGAGTCATTTTTAAAGAATTGGGACAAAATTTAAACTTTAGCGTAAAGAGCGAGATTTTGAGGAGCGGGTGACCCCCTCATATACGTAATAATTTCTGTTAGTTTTAAATATTAATGTTGCTCTTTACTTTCAGTTGAAAAAACTTGTTTTTTTTCTGATCGTTTTTTGAATAACGCCAGGATACCTGGCTCCACCTCTACGGAAAAATCACCCTCTCCATAAAAATATCCTCTGGACAATTCAATCCTGCCAAAAATGTACCCCGGAAAATTACCCTTAACATCTCCACGCGTAAAATTGAATCGGTAAAGAAAAAGCAAGACATATAAAGAAATTTCGTATAGGAATTCTGGCAAATTCACCCAGTTTAAAATTTCCTCTGAAAATTTCACCCCGTGTAAACTATCCTCTCCATTAAAAATTCTCTCAGCAGAAAATTCGTCCTCCCCTCCCCACCCAAAAAATGTATACATACTTCCCAATAGCAAATAAAACAATGGGCGAATTTTATAACCTTTCCCCAGGGGCTGTAGGGGGCCATTTTATCTCCATAGGCATAGTTAATGGGCCTTTCAACTCTGCTGAAGAAAAAAGCTATCTCAAGAATTTGATCGGGCGATGATTTTGGGAAAAACGTAGTATGGGAGGGGGCCTAGTTGCCGTCCAATTTTTTGGGTCACTTAAAGAGGGCACTAGAACTTCTCATTTCCGTTAGAATAAGCCATCTCTCAACGTTCTAGGCCCACTGGGTCTTTACAATCACCTCTAGGAAGAAAAAACACGAACTGTTTGATTACCCATCAAAATCCAAACAGAGATCATTGAAATATTGATCGTTTTTTCTGCGTTACCAAAATTATTGAATTCATAAAACTTAACAGTTTCACAAAATGTCATTGAATAAATAGAAAAGGTTTTTCAACTAAAGTAAGGAGCAAGTTTAAAATTTAGAACAAATTTAAATTAATCTGCATATAAGGGGGACTGCCCCCTCTTTGACACCTTGCTCATTACAAAAAATTGTTTTATTGCTTTGAATTTTTTTTTTTCCATTTGCGAATTTTCTTAAAAACTCGGAAAAAAGCAAAACTTCACAGTAAAGAGTAAAGAGCTAAGGAGGAAACAACCCCCTTCATACAAAGAATAATCTGTTCAAATAGGTTTCAAATCTTTTCCTTGCTTTCAGTTGAAAAGAAAATTTTTTTATTGGGTATGATTATTTCCCAAATCATACCCAACCAAACCAAAATAAAATTTGAGGTACCGATCCCCTAAATCCCTGGTCAATTGCTTTTAAAACGTGTAAATCAACGATTATATGTTGATTAGTACCGTCCTATGTTTAAATTTGTAATTTCAATTTTGAATAAAATTCGAATATACTTAAAAAATTCGCGATTAATGGTAATTTTGGTGAAAAGTCCTTGTTAATTTTACTACTAAAGAAATTTGGTTGGAGAGTTGGAGTATTATAGTTTGTATGGATGGAATTTCTGTGACACTTTTGATCTTTTATATAACTGAACCCATCACAACCTCTACAATGGGATTTTCTTATCGATAAACACATTACATACATTTTCTTTAAACACATTGAAGTACTTCATATAAATAGAAAAAGAAAAATATTACCATTTAAAATTGCTGAAAACAAGTTTCTATCAGTATTTGCCACCCCAGGGATTTTTCAGAGCGCGGCTGATGATAACCTGCATTGCCTTTTCCACCTCTGTGCGGGTAGATATGGGAATATAACATATAAGCTGTACAGATAAACATTCTAATTAATTCGTAATCCCCCTTCTTCTTTCAACGTTTATCTGAAACCTCATGAAGAGTAAGCAGTTTGTCCATTAAAATGTACTTTTGTAGGAATCTACCCTATCTCCATCTAAACAATGACTGAATCCCCCCCTCATTATAGCTGATACACGATTACAGATCACCAAACGTAGCCATTTTCACTACAAATGAAGCGAATCAACTAGGTTGAATCCAGCACTACCACCGTGTGGAATTACTTCTTTTGCAACTGGGAAGCCTAAAATATAATTATTGATACTTTTAAATCAATTAGCTTCTCAGGGTTTTAAATTTATTGAAAATGAGCCCTCTTCGGGGTAAAGTCGTAGTTTGGTGCCCTAAACCATCTAAACTGCAACCCAACCAAAACTGCTATTTTGGCGTATGCCCCCCCCCCTCCTTGAAAATTTTCTGCCGGTGCCCTTGGGAATTTCTAGGAACTTGCACAGGAAATAAAGAAAGAACTAAGAACTTGTGTAACCAAAAATACCCTTCCGGGGCCACAAACGCTACTGCGATGTCAAGACGGCTACTTAATGCTGGTCAACGGCTAAAACCTCATTAGCAAGCGAAAAGAATAGATAACATTTTGAAAAAAATGCTTTATAAGAAAATCATTTTATTTGAGGAAACATCTGTTATTCACTATCTCAACAGTCAAAATTTTTTTCGAATAAGTGATGGAGACGCTGATTTGCCTATTTTTATTCTTTTTTCCAAATGCTAGTGGGACAATAACACGTCATAACAGCCAAGAAATGGTAAACCAAGTAAAATTTCACAATTTGGGATTTACTCCCTGATCAAGACGTAAATAAATTGACGTCAAACACGTCCGTCAGGCCCTGTTTTGCTTCTGACCTGTTCGATTAATTAAAAAAAAAACTTTCCGAAAAAAAAGTTTTTTAAAGAAAAGTAAAGGCGATTTTAAACTTAAGCTCAGCAGATACAAATACCTTTTAAAATTCAAACTCAAAACGACCAGAAATTACTATTAAAGAATAAATGAAACCCACGAACAGAAATTAAATAAACAATCATAGCAAAAAACATACAACAAGTAATAATATAAATGAATAAATATATCAAAATATATATAATATATAAATATGAATATCAAGCTTAAAAAGAAAAAAATATTTTGTTACTGAAGTGTAAATGAAACTTAAAACGAACAGAAACTAAGTAAACAATCAATGCAAACTAACATACAATAGATATTAATGTAAATAAATAAAAATTAAAACGAGTGAAACTTAAATTGAATATGCATATCAAGCTTGAAACAAACAATAAACACTACAAACAAGAGTTTGGGTATCGCTTCCTTCTCTCACTGTAAAAGTCTAAAACCTACTGCATCATTTGCGCTTTACTGACAACCAGTTTTATTACAAATATTTTCTTTTGTACTGAATATTGAAAATAAACATTAAAATTATAGTAAAATTTTAGACTGATGAGCTTTCAGGAAGTAATATCATTATACATCAAATATTCAGTTTAATTTATTAGTTCTATGTAAAATTGTTCAAAACGAATAACGTTTCAGTACAAACAAAAGTTTGGATACTGCCCCCTTCCTTAATTGTTAACAGTTAACAGTTTGCATTGATTGTTTATTTAATTTCTGTTCGTTTTAAGTTTCCTTTATACTTCAATAGCAAAATAATTTTTTTCGTTTTAAGCTTGATTTTCATATTCAATCCAAGCATTACTTGCTTTAAGATCTATTTAGTCATTTATATTGCTACTTGTTGTATGTTTTTTGCTATGATTGTTTATTTAATTTCTGTTCGTTTTGGATTTCATTTATTCTTTAATATTAATTTCTGGTCGTTTTGAGCTGTAATTTTAACAGGTATTTGTATCTGATGAACATAAGTTTAAAATGATCTTTACTTTTCTTTGAAAAACTAATTTTTCGGAAAATTTTTTAATTATTTTTTGTTCGTTTTTGATTGCAAAAATTTTCAAGTTTTTATTTATTCCTTATTTCAAAATCAAACTTTAGAAAAAACAAATGTTCATCAAAGTGGTAAAACTGGTATCAAAGTAACAATATCAAAGTGAAAAAATGGGTTTGTGTCAACCTCAGACTTTTTATTATATTATGTTTGAATTATTTTTCATAAAATGGCCCTCTCAAAATTTTTATCGGATGGGTTTGGGGGAAAAAGGTTGTAGGTGGGGGGCTAAGTGCCCTTCGGTCTCTTTTGAATCTTTAAAAGGGAGCTACAATTTTCTATTTTCAAACAAATGAGCCCTCTCTGAAGTTTATATCAGCACGCCTTCTATAAGAACCATACTGACCCCCAGAGTATAACTTACAACGCCTGTCCCTGGGCCCTGGGGGTTGTGTCGACCCCGTAGTTTTAATGTCGGATGTTTGAACTTTTTTTTAACAAAATGGTGACCTCAAATTTTTATCGGATGGGTTTATCCATCCGATAAACCCAAAGGCGTAGAGGGTGTGAGGGGCTAGTATGGTAAGGCGTATTTATGGTATTTAAGTGATGTTGTGGTAGATGCCTTTATTCTCCCTTTATAAGGGAGATAAACTACGGCCCTAAGGTAATTAAACTGTGGTAGTGTGCCTTAGGCTATGGCCAGACTAATGAGGCGTACCAGATGGGTATATTCGAGGGACTAAATACAGATTGTAGAGAGGTTGGCCATAATACAATACTTTTATTCAGTTAACATACACTAGTAAAGGGTTTAATAATAGATATATATTCTGCTGGGACTGGTTGTCTCAGATAGACTACAAGTATCAGAAATCTACAATAATATATAATAAGATATTTAGACACTTGCAATAATGCGACAATATTCCAAGGTATTTCTAAGTCAACGGACTAGAGGTCAGTCCGGCATAAGATTAGTATCTGTCTACCCCTTCCCACAAAATGTATCTTTTATACATTTTATCAACCACAACTTCCGGGACCCAACCGACACACATAGCTAGGAAGTGGTAATTTCTCAATTTCACGTTAAACATAAACTTGCCAGGATATGTTCCTTTTCTTAATAAAAAGTGGTATTTCTAAAGCTTTTTATTGGCGTCTTAATATCTTCACTAAATTCCAAATTGACTTAATTAGAAAGCTTTACCACAATACTCCCTATTTAAAGCACAGTTGTCCCAACTCTCAATATTTTACTTTTAAAACAACTTAATTTTGTACATAGATATATGCTGCCATCTTTGGGTCATTCTGTGCATATACTCTCAATGGGTCTCATTAGGGTCAAGTTTATGGTCAAATATATGCCATGACCTTTTTTTCCAAGGATATCAATTTTGAAATTTATCCTTGTTTCTCTTTTTCTCTGTCTCTAAGACTGTAAAATTCTCTTTTTACCCTTTTTCATATGAATCTTCTGCTTTAGCTTGACCCCCAGTGGCTTAAGCATTATATTAGTGGTTCTGCTTAAATTAGATTTAAAGTTATATTCAAAACGTTTATAAATTATTTGAGTTTAAATTTAATTCCCATAAATAATTTAACTTATCTGGGTTATGTGATGATATACCGTTTATTTTTTTTCGGGTTTAGAAATGCCTAGGATAAATTACACATTTAGTTTTTAAATTTTCACATATTTTTCCAGCACAAAGCATATTCACATTCTTTCAATAGTATAAAGCCTTTGAGGCTACTTATCACATTTTCTAGGCCTAATTTCAGTTTTGATTTTATCTCACTTTGTGATGAACTGGTAGTAAAGTCTGTAATACTGCATACAGTTTCCAAAATATCAGTTGACCAGTTATGGTTTAGTTTCTAATGGTGGGAGCTGTTGGTATCAGGATACAATTGAACTGGCTTCGAAATTTGTTATTTTCTAAAAATGGCTCAAAAAATGAGCGAAAAATGGATCCGAAAGGACGTCACAAAAAAAATTTGATTTCCAAAAAAAACTAAGGCTGTATCTAAAATAAATATTCACATTAGAATACACATAAAGCATAAATTGTTACATATATAGTAAAAAGAAACACTCAATTTTGTAAAGGTTAATTACTTTTAATTACTTATTCTCTTTTTACTCTAAACATAATATGCCGCTTAAAATAGAAACATTATATTTCTTGTTGGATCATCCTTTTCAAATTAATACTTAACACATTATTACATACAAATATTTTTTAAGTTGACTCGAAGTCAAACATTTATATATAACATTAAATCACTAGTTAAAACTTAAAGTAAATAAAAACATAGTATATAGACAAGCACTGTTTAATAACTTACACAAGTATTTTTTTTAAGTCGCAAAACTAGATAGAAAATTTAACTACTGGTTAAAACTTAGAGCATTTGAAAAAAAAACACGGTATGGCTAGCATTGGAATTAATTCCAATTAGTGTTTTGTTAATTGCTTATAAATTATTAATGTAAAATACTTCTTGAATGATACAAAAAGCAAAATAAAAAAACAAAATACTCATTATATTAATTCACTATATTTACATGGATAGTTTGGGTTATATATATATATATATATATATATATATATATATATATATATATATATATATATATATATATATATATATATATATATATATATATATATATATATATATATATATATATGACGTAGATAATTTCGGAGACCACACTCTATGATGATAAATAAAAGTTCAAATAGGGATAAAATCCTTATAATAAACAGTGATGATAGAAATTCACAAAAATACCAGATATTTCGGTCACATATACAGTGACCGTCATCAGTAGTAAAACTGGAGTAAAATCGTCATCAGTAGTAAAATCAGTTTTACTACTGATGACGGTCACTGTATATGTGACCGAAATATCTGGTATTTTTGTGAATTTCTATCATCACTGTCTATTAAAAGGATTTTATCCTATTTGAACTTTTATTTATTATATATATATATATATATATATATATATATATATATATATATATATATATATATATATATATATATATATATATATATATATATATATATATATATATATATATATATATATATATATATATATATTAACAAAAGTTATGTTGATACATAACTTAATTGTTAAAAACAACCAATAATTATGTACGCTGAAGTATTTTGCATCGTATGTAGCCAAATCAGTGATTTTTGGTCTACGCGTAAATTGAATTTTTTCCAATTAAAAATTGGCGAAAATATTCTGTAAGAACTACAACTGCTGGGCATTCTCTTTCAACCGTCAAATATTTTTTTTCTGCCTCCGTCATTGACCTGCTGGCATATTGGACTATTGATTCTACTTCTTCCGAATTTATGTTTAATAATATGCCCCAATTCCGTACCCCGACGCATGTGTTTGTAAACAGAAGTCTTGTGACAAATCTGGTAGTTTAAGTATTGGTGCCTGTAATAATTGCCTTTTATTTCATTCAGCGCCTGTTTTGCATCCGCTGGACATTCGAAGTTACCTGATTTTTTCAAAAGGTTTGTCAAAGGTTGGGCTATTGTTGCATCATTTTTAATATATTATCGGAAACAACTTATTACACGATAAATTTATCTACAGCTTTTTTGATCTTACGGGGGTTGTAATTGTTCTATGACTGCAATTTTTTCTGGATATGGCGAAATTATCCATTGGTTTATCAGATGTCCAAGAAAAACTAGTTTTGTCACTACTATTTTTAACTTTTCTGGTTTTAATTTTAAGCCTCCCTTTTCAAATTTCTCCAGTATTTTTCAAAGTCCGATTAAATGGTCTTCCAGGTTTCCAATAAATAAAATTACATCATCTAAGTAAGCCAAGGTATCTTTTTTCTTTCTGGTTCGTTATCTTTTAACACCAGATTCATTAGCCGACTAAAACAGTTAGGACTAAATGATAAGCCAAAAGGCACACGTTCAAATGTAAACGTTCTTCCATCGTATATGTTCGTGGCTATTGAAATTTACGCTTAATTCTGGGCTGCTTAGAGATTTTATTTCTGAATTTGGAATTTTTTCCCCTGATCCAAGCGCTATTTGATTCAGCCTTAATTTGTTATTACTTAAATTTGATAATTTCAAATATGTGATACCATTTTCAATTTTAATAACTTGATTTTCCACGAAAATCGTGGGGTATTTTTCGAGGGTGTATCCTCCTATCATGGCATCCATTGTTTTAACCCTTCCTCCTCTTGTATTTAATGTCGCTAGCACTTGAGCTGTTGTTCACCCTTCTATTGGGATTTTTCCGTTTATTTTTAGGTTATAATCCAAATCGTCACTCTCTTTATCTATTGTTACGCAAATTTGTCTATTAGTTTCATTTGCCTGGCTTATGGTTATTGTATCAGTTAATGGTACCCATACGATCCCATATCAAAGAGTTCGTGGGAACGAACTGTAGGTAAGGAGCGACCCGGCTCAATGGTAACCGAAACTCTAGAAAACGGTATTTTGATACAAATAGATACATCAAAAAAATTAGATTTTAATGCTGATTTCAAATATATAAGTTTCATTAAGTTTAATTGTACCCATCAAAAGTTAAGCGCCTGAGAAAATTTGGCTGATTTTCGAAAAAAGGGGGAAAGACCCCCTACAAATTATAGAACCTTTATGAAAATCACACCATTATATTCAGCGTATTAGAGAACCCTACTGTAGAGGTTTCAACCTCCTATCTACAAAAATGTGGAATTTTCCATTTTTGCCAGAAGAAAGATCACGGATGCGTGTTTATTTGTTTTTTTTCCCAGGGGTAATCCTAATGACCCATTGGTCCTAGAATATCGTTAGAGGGCTCATTGGAACGGAAATTAAAAGTTCTGGTGTGCCTTTTTTAAGTGACCAAAATAAATGGAGGGCAACTAGGCCCCCTCCCACGCTCATTTTTTTACAAAGTCACCCAATAAATAACTTTGAGACAGCCATTTTGTTCAGCATAGTCGAAAAAATATAATAAATATGTCTCTTAGGATGACTTAATCCCCAACAGTTCCCAGGGGAAGGGCTGCAAGTTATGAACTTTGCCCATTGCTTACATATTGTATTGGTTATTGGGAAGTATACTGATATTTTCAGGAAGGATTTTTTTCTGGTGGGGGAGGAGGGCTAGAGGAGGGGGTTACTCGGGAGAATCTTTGCGTGGAGGATTTTTCCTTGGGGTAAGGGACATTTCTATGAACGGGGTGCCGGATTTCCCAGCCTTATTTAAAAAACGATCAGAAATTAAATTAAAAAAAACAAGTTTTTTCAACTGAAAGTAAGAAGCAGCATTAGAACTTATAACGAACAGAATTTATTCCGTACATGAGGGGGTTCTCCCCCAAGTCAATACCTCGCTCTTTACGCTACAGTTTGTTTTTGTTCTTTCAAAAGAGCTATTTATTCTAATTAAATGGCATTTGTGATTCAGGGGTTTGTGAATTAAATTTTATTTTAACTTTTAACGTAAAGAGCGTGGTATTGACTAAGGGGAGAACCCCCTTATATACGTAATAACATATACGTAATAAAAAATAACAATAAAAAAGAAACAAGTGATACGGCTCAATAGTAATCGAAACTTTTAAAAACGGAATTTTGATGTCAATAAATGTATCAAAAGAATCGGCTTATAATGCTGATTCTAAATATATAAATTTAATAAAGTTTAGTATTACTGATCAAAGGCGACGAGCCTGAGAAAATTTACCTGATTTTTTGAAAGAGGGGGAAACATCCCCTACAAGTGAAAGAATTTTAATGAAAATCACACCGTCAGATTCAGCGTATCAGAAAACCCTATTACATAGGTTTCAAGCTCATATCTGCAAAAATCTGCAACTTTGGATTTTTTGCCAGAAGAAACATATTCGAATATAGAAGTTCGTTACTTAAGTTAATTTTTAAATTACGTCAGAACAAAATTTAGAGACAGCCATTTAGCAAAAAAAAAGTAAAATTTTTATGCAAATTTTGTTTACTTATTCAATGACGGTGAGCCAAAATAAAAGCTGCATTAACTAAAAAAGATCAGAAATTAAATATAAAAAACAAGTTTATATAAAAAACATAAAAAACAAAAAAACAATTATAACCGTTACTGTTATTTCCTTATCTCCTGTGCTAAATTTTAATGGACATTCCCCCAAAATTGTCAGCTTGTGACCTGTTACTGATGTCGGAGGTATTCTGGCATCTGCTTATGCGATTTTTGACACTAGGAGGAAGCCTCTTAAAATTTCTTCTTAAATTAATGATTTAAATGCCCCCGTATCAAGTAAACATGGTAAATGTTGAAAACACTCAATTTTAAAACAGCGTAAAATCGGTCGGTTATTATTATTTGTATTTGTATCACAACAATCTAAACTATAAAGCAGTCTTTGTAAAGATTCAGCTCTGTCGACCCTTACAGGCTGGTTTCTCCGTTTAAATGCCCACTGTTTGACCAAAGGTTTCTTGGGTTATCCCAGTTTTCTTCAGCGTTGCTAATTTTACCCTGGGTGTTGTAAACCGTTTGCCTTCTAGGCCTAAATTCAGGAATATTATTAAGTGTTTGCCAAGAATTATTTGTTCCCTGCGTTCCTAAGTTTCTTCCCCCCTGCGTTTTGAACTGGTGTCTCGTCTTGTACGTCTGGTCTTCTTTTGGTATTCTATGCCAGCAATCTGCCGCATAGTGATTTCGTTTGCCGCAATAATAGCAATTGAATCTCTTCCTATATTGCTTGGTGATTTTCCCTTACTCATGGGGTATATACCTATTTCTATTTATTCTTGACTTGCCACCATTTGCTCTATAATTTTTCTCGGGAGGAGAAGGTGGGTGTCCATAATACTTAGTATTCCAAGTCAATAAGGATCTAGTATCATGGGATTGGTCGTCAAATGGGGAGGGGTCAGTCCATGGTGGGAGAGTTTGGCCTTCCTTGTGCCTTTTTGTTTCACGATTTGGCTCCCCAAATCGTGTCTTTTTGCTTTTGTCCCCTGTCATATTTTACACTTTCTTGGGTTCCAGTGCTATTTATTGACAAATGATCAAACTTTATCATTACCTCGTCAATTTTTACATCTGTTTCTACTAGGATTATAGCCTGCTCTAAATTTTCATGTTTCCGTGATAATATTAGTCTTAATAGCTTTTTTGGTAACCCTTGCGTAAAAGTATATGATTGTACTTTCTGTACTGTCTCGTCATTTCGGCCTTTCTCTAACTGTAAGCATACAGATCAACAAATTTTGTCTGCATATTCCCTGATACTAGTTGAGGTGCTGAATGTCAATACCTCTGTTCTTAGCCTCTCGGAAATACTCGTCTCTATGAACCTTGTTTTAAAAAATTCAATTAGAGTACTAATGTCCTGGGGCTCTTTTTCCTTAATTGCCTAAAATTGTTTAAGGGTGCTTCCCTTTAATCTAGCTGCTACACATTCCTCTTTGACCTTATCGTCAAACGACTCAGTTAGTTTGTCGAAGATTTCCAATTTTTCGATAAACAAATCTTCATCTGAAATTCCCGCGTATTCTGGTATAATTTTGGCAATTTCAAGGACCGTTGATAGAGAAGCCATTTTTTCCTCTGGTAAAGCCATTTTATTTCAATCTACAATTTTTTTTCTAGTCCTCTCGGCCAAGTTTTTTTCGACGGCCACCAGTTGGGGTAAGGTGTATTTATGGTATTTAAGTGATGTTGTGGTAGATGTCTTTATTCTCCCTTTATAGGGGAGATACACTACGGCCCTAAGGTAATTAAACTCAGGTAGCGTGCCTTAGGCTATGACCGGACTAATGAGGCGTACCAGCTGGGTATATTCGAGGGACTAAATATAGATTTTACAGAGGTTGGCTATAATACAATACTTTTATTCAGTTAACATACACTAGTACAGGGTTTAATAATAGATATATATTCTACTGGGACTGGTTGTCTCAGATAGACCAAAAGTATCAGAAATCTTTGAACTTTGGTAGCGTGCCTTAGGCTATGGCCAGACTAATGAGGCGTACCAGATGGGTATATTCGAGGGACTAAATACAGATTGTAGAGAGGTTGGCCATAATACAATACTTTTATTCAGTTAAAAAACACTAGTAAAGGGTTTAATAATAGATATATATTCTGCTGGGACTGGTTGTCTCAGATAGACTACAAGTATCAGAAATCTACAATAATATATAATAAGATATTTAGACACTTAAAATAATCTGACAATATTCCAAGGTATTTCTAAATCAACGGACTAGAGGTCAGTCCGGCATAAGATTAGTACCTGTCTACTCCTTCCCATAAAATGTATCTTTTATACATCTTATCGACCACACCTTCCGGGACCCAACCGAAGCACATAGCTAGGAAGTGGTAATATCTCAATTTACCGTTAAACATAAACTTGCCAGGATATGTTCCTTATCTTAATAAACAGTGGTATTTCTAAAGTTTTGTATTTGCGTCTTAATGATTTCACTAAATTCCAAATTGACTTTATTAGAAAGCTTCACCACGCTAGTTGCCCTCTGATCTTTTTTTTCTCTGAGAAAATGAGCTAGAACTTTTAATTTCCATTCAAACGAACCCTCTGTGAAGTTTATAATAGCATCCCTTTCGTGAGAATCATATACGACCCCAGGACATAGCTTACAATGCCTGCCCTCCGGACCCTGAGGGCTTTTGTCGAAACCGGAGTTTTTCTTATCTGACCTTTGAACTATTAAAAAAAATGGCTACCTCAAAAGTTGTGTCGATTTGGCTTTGGAAAAAGGACGTTGAGAGGGGAGGCTAGTTGCCCTCCGACCTCTTTTGACTCTTAACAAGTGAACGAGAACTTTCAATTTCCAATCATATGAGCCCCCTCCGAAGTTTATACGAGAATCCCTTCCATGATAACTATATATGCCCCCAAAGCATTTATTACAACAACTGTCTCCGGTCCCTGGGGGGTTGTGTTGACGCCGGATTTTTGGTTGTATGATCTTTGAACTATTTACAAAAAAAATTGCTATTTCAAAGTTCATATTGGATGGGTTTGAGGAAAAAGAAGCTTGGAGGGGGGAGGGCTAGTTGCCCTCCGATATCTTTTGACGCTATAAAAGTGAACTTAAACTTTCAATTTCCAATCAAATGAGCCCTCTCAGAATTTTATACGAGCATACCTTCCATAAAAACCATATATGCTCCCAGAGCAATACTTACAACGCCTGCCTCGGGCCCTGGGGGGCTACGTCGACACATATATTTTTCTTATCTTACCTTTGATAAAAATTTAACGAAATGGCCATATGTAAAGAAGTTTTTGTTATATGATCTTTGAACTATTTCTAGCATGATGGCTACTTCAAATTTTTTTATCAGATGTATTTGGGGAAAAAGGGCTTGGGGGGCTGGTACTGGTGATCACTTTTGACTCTTAAAAAGGGCCCTAGAACTCTCGATTTTCATTCAAATGAGCCCCCTTTGAAGCTTATACGAAGACCGCTTCTGTATGAAGTGCCTCTGGGGAAAAAAAATGGAGTTTGGGGGGAGGCTAGCTACCCCGATCACTTTTGACTCTTAAAAAGTGAATTACAACTTTCAATTTCCAATCAAATGAGCCCTTAACGAGATTTATAGAAGCATCCCTTCCATAACAACCATATATGCTCCCAGGGCATAACTTACAACGCCTACCCCCGGGCCCTGGGGGGCTGTGTTGACACCGGAGGGTTTTTTATCTGAACTTTGAACTACTTATAACAAAGTGTCTATCTTAAAGTTTTCATCAGATGGGTTTGGAAAAAGAAGGCGTGGGTGGAGGGCTAGTTGCCCTCGGATCTCTTTTGACTATTAAAAGTGAGCTCAAAATTTCATTTCCAATAAAATAAGCCCTCTCTGAAGTTTAGGCCTCTCTCCTGGGCCCTAAGGGGCTGTGTCGATACCACAGTTTTTGTCATCTGAACTTTGAACCATTTTTAACAAAATGTCTGGCTCAAAACTTTTATCTGATGCATTTAGGGCGCGGCGGCTAGTTGCCCTCCGATCTCTTTTGACTCTTAAAAAGTAAACTAAAACTTTCAATTTCCAATCAAATGAGCTCTCTCTGAAGTTTATACGAGTATCTCTTTCATAAAAACAATACATGCCTTTAGGGCAAAGCTTAGAACGCCTTCCCCCGGGCCCTGGGGTATTGTATTGACACCGGTATTTTTTATCCGAACTTTTAACTATTTTAACAAAATGTCTATCTCAAAATTTTCATCAGATGGATATGGAAAAAAAGGCGTAGCGGGGGGGGGGGGTAGTTACCCTCATCTCTTTTGACTATTATAAAGTGAGCTCAAAATTTCAATTCCAATAAAATGAGCCCTCTCTGAAGTTTAGCCCTCTCTACCGGGCCCTAGGGGGCTGTGTCGACACCAG
This sequence comes from Artemia sp. Qi Xiang Cuo, assembly GCF_049724085.1. Classification (NCBI taxonomy): domain Eukaryota; kingdom Metazoa; phylum Arthropoda; class Branchiopoda; order Anostraca; family Artemiidae; genus Artemia; species Artemia sp. Qi Xiang Cuo. The sequence continues at coordinate 69,010,155 of NC_142797.1, read as the reverse complement.
AGTTTTTGTTATCTGAACTTTGAACTATTTTTCACAAAATATCTGTCTCAAAATTTTTATCTGATGCATTTAGGGCGTGGAGCGGAGGGGGGCTAGTTGCCCTCCGATCTCTTTTGACTCTTAAAAAATGAACAATAACTTTCAATTTCCAATCAAATGAGCCCTCTCCAAAGTTTATACGAGAATCCCTTCCGTAAGAACTATATATGCCCCCAGAGCATTACTTACAACGCCTGTCTTTGGGCCCTAGGGGGTTGCGTCGACACAGGAGCTCTTCTAATCTGATCTTTGAACTACTTTTAATGAAATGGCCATTTTAAAAAATTTATCACATGGGCTTGGGGAAGAATGAGTGTGTGTGTGGGGGGGGGGGGCTAGTTAACCTCGGATATCTTTTGACTCTTAAAAAGCTAACTAGAAGTTTCAATTTCCAATAAAATGAGTCCTCTCTGACGTTTATACAAGAATCACTTTTTTAAGAATCATTTACGCCCCCCAGCATAACCCTTACAACGGTTACCCCTCGGACCCTGGGGAGTTGTTTTGAAACTGGAGTTTTTGTTGTCTAATTTTTGAAAAATTTTCATAAAACTGGCTATCTCAAAATTTGTAGCGGATGGGTTTGGGTAAAAAGGGCCTGGGGAGTCTTAAAAAGTGAACTAGAAATTTCAATTTCTAGTCAAATGAGCCCTCTATGAAGTTTATACGAGCGTCCCTTTCATAACAACAATACATGCCTTCAGGGCATAATTTAGAACACCTTACCCCAGGCCTTGGGGCATTTTATTAACACCGGAGTTTTTTTTATCCGACCTTTGAACTATTTTTTTTTACAAAATATCTATCTCAAAATTTTCATCAGATGGGTTTGGAAAAAGAAGGCGGGGGGCTAATTACCCTTGGATATCTTTTGACTATTAAAAAGGGAGCTCGAGCTTTCAATTTCCAAGGCAATGAGCCGTCTCTGAAGTTTATACGAGCATCTCTTTTATAATGACCATATGTGCCACAGGGCACAAATTACAATGCCTTTCCCTGGTTCCTGGGGGGTTGTGTCGACACCTGAGTTTTTTTTATCTGACTTCTGAGCAATTTTTCACTTAATTGCTATCTCAAAATTTTTATCTGATGCATTCGGAGAAAGATGGGCGTGGGGGAGGGGCTAGTTGCCCTCCAAACTCTTTTGACTCTCAAAAACAGAACTTTCAATTTTCAATCAAATGGTCCCTCCAACTTACAACGCCTGCTCTCGCATAACTTACAACACCTGCCCTTTGGCCCTGGGGGGCTGTGTCGACCCTGGAGTTTTCGTTGTATCGTCTTTGAACAATTTAAAAAAAATGGCTATCTCAAATTTCTTATTATATGAGTGTGAGGAATAAAGAGCCTGGAGGGGGGGGGCTAGGTTTCCTCCAATCTCTTTTGACTCTTAAAAAGTGAACTAGAACTTTCAATTTCCAATCAAATGAGCTTTCTTTGAAGTTTATACGAGCATCCCTTCCATAAGAACCATATATGCCCCCAGGGCATAATTTACAACGCCTGCCCCCGGGCCGTGGGGGGCTTTGTCGATACAGGAGTTTTGGTTATATGATCTTAGAACTATTTTTAACAAAATAGCAATCTCAAAATTTTTATCGGATGCATTTGAGAAAAAAGGGCGCGGGGGCCTGGTTACGCTCCGATATCATTCGACGCGTAAAAAGTGAACTAGAACTTTCAATTTCAAATCAAATGAACCCTCTCTGAAGCTTATACGAGCATTCCTTCCATAAGAACTATATTTGCCCCCAGGGCATAACTTATAACCCTTGCCCTGAAGACTATGGGGGGAGTATCCTACTCAGAGATAAAATTTCCAGAACTTTCAAGTACTTTGAACAAAATGGCTATCTAAAAATTTTTGATTGGATTTATTTGGGAAAATGGTGGCTGGAAGGGGTGTTAGTTGCCTTCCAATAACTTTTAACTATTAAAAAGAGCACTATCCATTTAAATTTCCAATCGAATGAGTCCTTTTTGAAGTTTCTACGACAACGCTTTCTATAAAAAACCTTATATGCCCCTAGGGCATAACTTACAACCTTTGCCCTGAGGGCTGTGGGGGGTTGTCATCCTCAAAGACCTAATTTCTAGAATTTTCAACTACTTTGAAAAAAATTGCTATCTCAAAATTTTGATTGGATGTGTTTGGGGAAAGGGTGGGTGTGAGAGGAGGGTTAGTTCACTTTCGACTGTTAGAAAGGGCACTAGCCCTTTATATTTCCAATCGAATGAGTTCTTTTTTAAGTTTCTACGACAAAGCTTTCTATAAAAAACCTTATATGCCCCCATGGCATAACTTACAACCTGTGCCCTAAGGGCTGTGGGGGGAGTGTTCTCCTCAAAAACATTATTTCTATCTGGAAATCAAATACGTAGAACACAATTGTTGTCCCAAAATTTTGATTGGATGTGTGGGGGAATGGCGGGCGTGGAAGGGGTGTTAGTTGCCTTCCAATCATTTTTGACTCTAAAAAGGGCACTAGAACTCTTGATTTTGAATCAAATGAGCCCCCTGCGAAGTTTATACGACGAACCCTTTCATATGAAGTGCCTCTTGGAATAAATGAATGAATAAACAAATAATAATAAAACATTGGAGCCGTATGGTCTTTAAGATAGGCAACGCTATAACGTTGCCTAGGATTACTGTCTTATGATTTTTTGTAGGTTTTTTTTAATGCTTTTCCCTATTATCTTGTCCTACTTTTTCTTCTTTCCCTTTCCGTTACTGATTTAGAACTTGGTCTACCTTTTTTCCGAGGTTCTTGGTCTCATGTGACCCTCCTTATGTGTCTTTCCCCTGATTTTGATGTTTCAGAAATTATAGATCATATGGTCCTCTCTTCAACATTTTTTACAAATAATGACCTTCTAGTGGCCTCCTTGTTTCAAACTTATGATTTGCAATGTTAGTTCTGCTGTTTTGTCACTTGGGAAGGGTTGCAAGAGTGAATAATATATAAGAAAATCATGTTTAGATGACTAGAAAAAGGTTGAAAATTAAAACACTTAAATCAAGGGTTGAAATTAATAAAATTTATAGGCACAGCTTGGAATTTTCTAGAAAAAGAAGATAAAAAGCCTGAAGTAACATTTACCACAGAAATAGTACTTTAAGCAAAAACTGATCACTGACTTTGTAGTGATCTACTTGTTTGAAACTTGTGGTTTTCTATGTTTAGTTATTCAATTTTTTGGCTCATGAATGGTCATACGATTAAATGATGTAAGAAAAACATATTTAAATGATCAAAAAAGGTTGAAAATTAGAAGTTCAATATTAAGGCTTGAATTCAATCAAATGTACGTAATTATCTTGGCTGATGTTAGAAATGCGAGTTAATATGCGTGTTTAGGCAATTAAAAAGCGGCCAGTTTCTTGAAGTAAGTTCCATCACAAAGAAATAGTACTTAAAAAAAAAAAAAAAAATCAGAGAGGTGACCATTTTGGAGTAGCTCTGTTAAGTTTCCAGTGATTAAAGGAGCGCCCAGCAGTGTATTTGCCTTGTCAGTAACTATAATTAATGTTTAAAACGTCTCGAATGGGAAAATAAATATAATTAATCTGAGATTTTAAACGCCTCTTCAACGAGGTCAGAATGAGAAGGGGGGAGACGGTCGTGTTTATTGTTTTTTTTTTCCTAGGGGTGATCGTAGCGACCCAGTGGTCCTAGAATGTCTTAGGAGGGCTCATTTAACGGAATTTAAAAATTCTAGTGCCCTTTTTAGGTGACCAAAACAAATGAAGGGCAACTAGGCCCCTCCCACGCTCATTTTTCCCGAAAGCCACCCGATCAAATTTTCGAGATATTCATTTTGTTGAGGATGGTCAAAAAATACAATAACTATGTCTTTGAGGATGACTTAAACCCCCACAGTCCCAAGGAGAAGGTCTACAAGCTATGAACTTTGCCCAATGTTTACATATATTCGGAGTACTCTTGCCCCTTTTATAATCAGGGTGTTGAGGATGTAAACTATCTTCTCACACGGTGCCAGGGGCTTTTAAGCCTAAGAGAGAGTTTTTTTGGAAAGGACGCCCCTTCTCTACCTCGTATTCTTGAGTCGAGGACAAAACCCATGATAGAGGCAGTTTGCAGCTACCGTTAGGAAGTTTTGAATTTAAAGAAAATTGTGTAGTTAAAAAATAATGAGAAGAAACTTTTAGTTGTTTGTATAAATTTGTTTTCGTGTTTTAATAGTTGACTTGAAGTTCATTATTTTTGTTTAGTTGATTGAATATTCATGTATATGGTCTTTAGCTTTTAAACACATTATCTATCTATCTATCAATCTATCTATACTACTACTAACAACTCATCGCAGCACCAAGCTGCCTGAGGCCAACACAGTTACGCACGCTCCTCCTCCACCCCAATCTATTCAAAGCCTCCCTTTTCACACCCACCCACGAAGTTCCCATTTCCTTTAAATCTTTCTTTATGACGTCCTCCCACCCCAGACGAGTACAAACTCCTTTCCGTTTAGCCCTAGATGGTTGGCCGAAAAGAACAATCTTCGGCAATCTGTCATCCTTCATCCGTATCTATAGTATCGGTTATTGTGAAGTATACTGAAGTTCTTAGGAGGAATTATTTCTGGTATTTGGGGGGGGGGTCAGTTATTACGTGGTAGGATCTTTCTATGGAGGAAATTTTCATGGGGAAGGAAAATTGCTATGAAGGGGGCACCGGATTTCCCAGCATATACAAAAAAAGGATCAGGAATGAAATAAAAAACAACAATTTTTTTAACTGAAAGTAAGGAGCAACATCAAAACTTGAAACGAACAGAAATTATTACGTATATGATTGGGTTCGCCCCCTAGTCATTAACTCGCTCTTTACGCTAAAGTTTTTCTTTGTAATTTCACAAGAGCTATTTATTCTAAATAACGGCCTTTGTTATTAAGGGGTCATCCTTAAAGAATCAGAACAAGATTTCAACTTTAGCGTAAAGAGTGAGGTATTGACTAGGGGGTGAACTCCTTAATATACGTAATATAAATATACGCTGCACCCATGTGTTTGCCCGTGCTCGGTTACAATTGGGGATTCTCCATGGACTCCTGGACTCTATTTTGTGAGGTACAATGGTGTCATCCATATTAAACCTGGTCACGGAAATCTTGGGGACCTTCCAGAAAAACAATTCGCCAAAAATGGGTAGGGATCATGCCAATACTGAAAAATTTTATTACACTTCGAATCCCTAGTGGCCTGCCAGGGGGTGGGAATCTTGCCACCTGGAAACAGGGGTCCCGTAGGAATCTTGTCAGGGATACTCTGACGTCAGAGGGCATGTCTTTAAAGTCCTAAGGGAGAAGGGTGGGCATGCGTTTGAAATCCTATAATAATTTCCTAGGGATGCGTTTCAAATCCCAGGTTAATTCCCTATTATTGCTACTTTTTAGATCATCTTGATTAAGACCATTTTTAACCTCCTTTATCGCCTAGCCAAAGTCTATATTCTGTTCCCGGAACGAGTAGACACTGACCGAACTCCCCCGCAGCGCGCGGGATGGGTGGGAACAAGAATTTCCGAAATAGAATTTCCCCTTTGCGGGTTTTGATATTTTTGCTGAAAAACGCCTCCTGGGTTGCTTGAGGGCTGAGACAAATGGAGGTTATGCAAAATTTGGGGTTATATTGAAGGAGGGTTCATTTAAACGGGCTCAGTTGCACGGTTATAAACATGGGCATGGCTTGCGAAAACTTGAATCACGGGGTTTAAAGGCATAATTTTTTATATGAAATGCCTGAAATATGTCTTGAGGGAGATATGGGCAATGTCAGAGGGGTGCTGTATACCATCCATTTTTTACGATGGTTGTATGCATTGCCATGGACTTATATACTCTAAAGCTTAAAGAAAAGGCGGGGCGTTAACGAATTTTTTCTGGGAATTAATGCGATGTATCAGGGGAAGTTTGGGTTGCGAAAACATGAAACAATGCATTTAATTTGTGACTTTTAGCAGAATATCTGGAGAATTTTATAGGAATGAAGATGGGGGCGCCAGAGAGTGCTAGAGGACCACTAATAGTGTGGCACAGGATGAGATTTTAGATGATGTATAACAGAGGGCTGGGTTGCAAAAACATGAGCCAATGGATTTAATATGTGATTTTTAGCAGGTAATTATCTGAAAATTTTTATAGGCATGAAGATGGGGGTGCCAGAGAGTGCCAGAGGACCACTAACAGCTGTCCTCTATTTACCTGCTAGAATAGAGGCTAAATAAAAAAAAACTTGCTAAAATTCCCAACCAAAAAACGGTAGGGAATTGTGGGATAATAATGGCAATAGAAAATATGTTTATTGAGGGTATTCAAGCGTTAGAAAAATGCATAAATAATGATGACGATTGTCAAAGGGTATCATCAAATCACCATTTTTTATAAAACCAGTGGAAAAAAGGAGTAGGCTCGTTCAAGAAGTGTTTTAAATACTCTGTGGCGTGAATTGCATTGGAGTAACATGTTCTAGCAATGAAATATCGAGTTCCCACAGTTCAAGTAAAAAACACTGTTTAATGTTGACTTCAGAAGCTTATTTTCGGAACGAAAAGGTTGAAAATTTCTTAGGGGGTGAGGGCTGGTGCCATGTGGATGACGGAGGGGGGACGTGTGTAATGCCATGGCGGTGTGGAGTGTTTTGTGGGGCATCATGTTAGGCTTGGGTTGCAAAAACTTGAATCATGGGATTTAAATGCATAATTTTTTTGATTAAATAACTGAAAAAAATGCCTTAGGAATGATGACGGGGATGGTTCAGTTAACGGGCTCAGTTGCACGGTGATAAAGATGAGCTTGGCTTGCAAAACTTGGAATCAAGGGAATTAAAGGCATAATTTTTAATAGGAAACTCCTGAAAGATATCTCGGGGGAGATGCAGGGTTGTCAAAGGGGTGTTGTATGCCATCCATAGTTTACCAAGGTGGTATGCATTGCCAGGACTAGTATACTCTAGAGTTTAAAGATAAGGCGGGAGGCATTAAATGAATTTTTCAGTAGAGGGGGAGTGAAATGTTTGTTAAAAGCTCTAAATATTGCATAAATTTAACGCTATTATCAAGGCACCCCTCCTCTGGAAGTACTTGCTTGGACCCCTCCCCCCTTATCCTTATTTTATTTATGCATGTTATTGTTTATATTTTATCCCTTTGTAAGCCTCCCTCTCATCTTTATTTAATTTTTGCATGTTATTGTTCATATTTTATCCCTTTGTGAGCCTTTTCATGTTTAGTTTTTTCCTTTCGCATTTTCATGTCTCAAAGCGCTGTATTTTTGTTATGGGCTCTCAGAAATACCTCAATAATGCCTAAAATTGTAACTAATATCACTCCCCCCTGCCACCCTGGGTTGCATTCTAGAATGTCTTTTTTATATTAAAAAAAAATCTCAGAAGGCTGTATTTTTGATAAGGTCTTTCAGAAATACCTCTTAAAACGCTTTACATCTATCATTAATATAACTCTCCCCCTTCCTGCCCCTGGGTTGCAGGCTAGGATGTGTTTTTCTATAATATATGAATCTTTTGTATATATTATGATAAGCCTTTTCACCCTTTATTTTTTGTTTGTCGTGTTTTTAACTGCATTTTTCTGTGTTTTTAACATTGTTTTTAAATTTGTTTGAAAAAATAAAACCTTTATTTACAAAGTCTGTGTTTTTAAGATTTATTATTTTGGACTATCAATGTGATTATACAATTAAAGCACTTCTTAGTCTGTATTGCTATTCATATCTTGAGAGCAAATGTCTCTGGGGGCGTGTCAAATTTGGGGCAGTAACACACCGTTCTAACGAGTGCCAAAAATGGGGAATCTCAGGTGTCATGCAGTAGGTTAATTTTAGAATATACTGAGTAGTAAAAAATATTCGGAATGGCTTTTTAGTCCTCCCGGTTGAGGCACAAATCTGTTGGATGGGAGAATGGGAATGACCTTTTGAGTCCTGGCCGGGTCAAAGAAACAATTAAAGAAACTAACTTAAGAAATGTGTTGAGCGTTTCGGCCGAAAAATGAGATGCCAAAAAGGGTATTATGTGATAGTGATGTATGCAGACATTGAGTAAGATGCGCTGGACTTACATAAAGTGTGTGCCACCATTACGTAAGGTGTGAGCTTTCGTTACGTTATAGGTGGGGATTCCCCCATGGGCTCCTGTTGCAAGGTTACATAAAATTGCGTCAAGCAAATTACACCTATCCGTTTGGAACGGGCTATGTCGTGTGACGTCATTGGAGTCCAGAGGGGCGTGTCATGGGTGGGCGTCTAGACATCTATATGGGGAAAACAATATGGCTTCTAGCACTGGAAACATGTTTAGACACGATTTCCCTATAAAACGGCCGTCTAGACACATATAGGGGGGAAACAACATGGAAGCCCACCACCTAGAAACACGTTTAGACAATATTCCATACAAACGTCTAATGTTTTTAATAGAAAATAATTGTGGGGAAATAAAAAAACAGGGGTGGCATTGGCTAGTAACCCCATTTATTATCAAACATAACCAAACCAACAATCACATCCAACAAACATTACCAAAAACCAACAATCACATCCAACAAACATAACCAACAAACCACATAACCAGCAACCATAAAAAACAAATCTGACCAACAAACAACGATCAATAAAGATAACCATCAAACCACATAACCAACAAACAAAACCAAAAACCAACAATCTTAACAAACAATCATAACCAACAACCAGCAGCCATAACCAAGAACCAACAAACATAACCAACAAACATAACCAACAATCATAACGAACAAACATAACCAACAACCAACAAACATAACCAGCAACCAACAATCACATCCAACATCTAACAACCAATAATCATAAGCAACAACCAACAATAATAACCAGTAACCAACAATCATAACCAACTATCATAACCAACAACCAACAAACATACCCAACAACTAACAAAA